>NW_022436941.1:29681984-29753374 GCF_009761245.1 Sapajus apella
GTGAGCCGCCACCGCCCCCGGCCACTCCCGCCTGGCAAAAAAACGCAAAACCCGTCCAAAAAAAAAAAAAAAAAAAAAAAAAAAAATAATAATGATAATAAGTGAGAATGACTAAGAAAGGGCCGGAGGTGAGTTTTAACAAGAGAAGAGTAATTGTCTAGAAGTGAAGGTGCAGAGATAGGAGGATCCTGGTGCCATCTTAAGGTCTTGATGTACTTGGAATATTGGAAAATGATTCAATTCATGGAAGCCATTTTCCCTGGGAAGAACTAAACTGTGGTAAATAACAAGCACTGAGGAAACTACAAAGTGAAGATTATGAAGATAAGAGTTTGCTAGTCTTGGAATGGGAATTTCTAAAGAAAGATTGAGTAGTGAGCACAATAGTAGGAATTTGAATTATGGAAGAGAAATTGCATAAAGAGGGAAGTAGGAAGAATACAGCAGTCTAAGAACTTACTTGACAGAAACCAAGGAAAACAGGCTGAGGATCTGTAGACACATCTGACTCACAGGTAGCCAGGAAAAGAACTGATGTTATCCTGGTGAGCATGAAACTCAAGCATTTAGAGTTGAATAGCATTCAGCAAGAGCCTCAAAAGAAATACCTCTCTATCTAATGTTCTACTTTTAGTCACTGTTGAGATTATCATGTTCAGAATAATGTTAAAAAACTGTCAATATGATTATAGTATCTGCTTTTCTTAAACCTATTTAATGCCTACCCATTCAGAAAGAAGTCCAAGCTATTAAATCTTGAATGAGTGAAAAAGGAGGAAGAAGGAAGAATAATTTTCAGAGAAATATAAAACAGTAATATAGAAATGCAGGTATATTTAGGAAGATGGATGGAGGGAAAAAGAAGAATGATTGAATAAGTATATAAACATATTTTGAAGAGGAAAAGAGCTGTATGCTATTAATAGAAATATTGACAAGAAATCAAGGAAGCTAAATCAGTGTTTTCTCTGTTTCTACCAGTTCTACACCTTCTGGCTTTAAATGCAAGAGAGTGGAAGAGAGTTATAGTACAAAACCATAGACTATTGAGTCAAACACAGTAACTTAAATTTGAATAATGAGTCTACCATATACTAGCCTTGACCTTAGACAAGTCATTTTACCTCTCTTAACTATATGTTTTTCATTTACAAAGTGAGGCTGACCATATGGATCTCTAAGTGGCTTTGAATATTACATGCAAAAACATGAGAAAGTATAAAATATGATACTTGACATATGGTAAATGCCTAGCAATGTAGATTCTGCATTTCTTTTTGGTTACTTTCTTTTTTTGTTGTTACTTTCTTTTTATTTTATGATAATAATTTGTAGTTTTCTTGAAAGTTTCTGCTTCTGCCTATCAAAATTCAGTATCACCTTAGACTTTGTTCTTGAACTTGTTCCCTTTGATGATTCATTTTCCCATGTTGAAATCTGTGATGTGTGCATTGGTGGTTCAGTTTTTTCATGGACACTCAAAACCTTGTCACAGTCTTCAGAACATTTGACTTGAATGTTAACCTAGGTAAATTTAAACTTACTAGAGGGTAAAGTTACTCATTTGTTATCACATGCAATAATACATTTATCTAGGTTTTATAAATATAGGAATAGTCACTGCAAATATAGGAAAAGTCACTGCAAAGTACAAATTTGTCACATGGGGAGATTCCATGTGGTTTCATTTCACTTGGTGGTATGAATATGAGGCCATGTTTTGAATGATCTCACAAAAAATGATCTCTATGTTTTTGTTATCATTTCAACATGACAAGTAAGTAAGAGGCCGTGGGAAATCTCAAGAAAGGCAGGATGAAAGAAGGAAATAGCAGACAACCGTCAGTGCCTGAATAATTGATATTATAGTTAACTCTTCCAGGACAGTGAGTGGTGAAGATAACACAAGAAAAAGAAGCATAAGAAACAGAACCAACTATCAATTAATAGTTTTTTGTTTTGAAAACAGCTTTTATTTGTTTCTATCTCTTCTTCTGGGAAGTTGTAGCTTTTCAGGGGTAAACTCTAAGTTCTCTCTTGTGTATGATTTTAGTTTCACAAAGAAGTGGTTGAAATCTTGGGTTCTTTCTTTTCACACTGGGCACTGGCTGTCCTCTGTAACAGGAGCTGTGTGTCGGTTGATGTTCCAATATAGAGATATTTCCAATTCGTTCTGTTCTGTTCCCCATTAGTCAGGGGCTAGATGCTCTCCTACATGCCTCCATCCTCCTACAAGGTGTTCAAATGCCCCTTCTCCTGTTTAGGGGATAGGAGGTTCCCAAGACTATTGAACCCAAAGTTTTCTTTAGGTTGATGACATAGATCGTGTCAGTTCTTCAGTCCATTGCTGTTCCTGCCATTCTGCTTATCGGTTTTTGAGACAGATAGTATTCCTTGTCCTTCCCTCCTCAAAGATCACTGTTTTTATTCTTCCATATCTCTTTGGTCTATCTTGCAGATACCCTACATTTGTACTACCCTTTCCCAACTCCTCTAGTCTATGAGTTGGGAAAGTTGGCCCTGCAAGCCCAGGCATCAGAATCTTCCTTTTGGACTTTTCCTCTGCTTTGCTATAGACAAGAGGAGGAAAACCAGCTTTTGGATAACAGTGAGTGTTAAGAGGGAGCAAAATATGCAGGATGCAACCATACTAACATTCTGAGCTGGCACGCTATAGGACCCATCTAAATCATTATATTTACCTTTTCTTAAATGGACCAAGTGGCATGAAACCAGAAGACATTCGTTTGATTAGTTTTGTCTTCTAGTGAAGTTTCCTTTGCTTGTAAGTGACATATAGCAAATTTGTATTAACCTTAATTAGTAAGAAAATTGATTAGAGAGATACTATGATATCTTGGTGAAATAAAAGGAAGAGAACAATCCAGTCCTTAAAAGGGCAGAAATACAGCTGGGTCTTGAGAACTGCTATCTCCAGGCTCTACAATGCCCTCATGGCTATTTTCCTCTGTCTATTGACTCTTTTCTTTCAGTCTAGATTGGCTTGCTCTGCATGATAGAAAATATGACCACTCACTAATTCTTAACCATAACTTTGTAGTTGAAAGAAAGATATTATGTTCCCCTTCCCTCATAGAAAAAGAAGAAGAAAAAGATAATCTGAGCAGGATATCTCCTAGCCAAAAATTTATTTTAGACAATAAAAAAATAAATTTCAGAGCTCCTATTCGAACTTTGTACAGTGAAATGATCAGCCCTTAAGACATATGTGTTTGACAACGAGTTTGTTTTCCATTCCCAGCCGATAAAATTGAAAGTATAATTTGCAGGTGAAAGAAAAGAATTAGCACTGATCTACATAATGACAATGTTAAGTATGTCATTGTGAGACTGCTAGCCTTGCAAATCCTATGGCTGGTAAGAATATTTATGCTCCTCCTTATGAGTTGAAATTAAGCTGTTTTATAAAAACTGATATTTATATTTTCCAGATATACATGTGAGTGTGTGTTTCCACCACTACCTGCTGGAAATTAGAATAATAATTGGACAAGTTCTGTGACAACCACTGGTGCAAAGACTTGGGTTGTTATTTTAGGCTGAATCACTCAGACCTGTCAAAATATACAGAGCAAAGCCGAATGCATCATACAGCAAAAGTTTCCTATCAGTAGGGACATAGTATCACAAAAGGTGTGTGAAACATCACAAAGAGAGACAGGCCTGAAAATTAGCCAGGCGTGGTGGCACATGCCTGTAATCCCAGCTATTCCGGAGGCTGAGGCAGGAGAATCACCTGAGCCCAGGAGGCAGATTGCAGTGAGCTGAGATTGCACTATTACACTGCACTCCAGCCTGGGTGACAAGGTGAGAATCCATAACCAAAAAAAAAAAAAAAAAAAAAAAAAAAACCAAACAAAAAAAAATGAGACAGACCTGAGGAAGGGAGCATAAGATTAGGATCAAAGATGTTCATGAGAGGCTACCCTACAAATTTTAAACTTCTTGATTGCTTTTGTTTTAGATGGTGTACACAGCAGATGGCAAAAAACAAATAACATCACAGACAAGCTTCTTAGCTTCAAAAATATCTACCTAGAGAAGAAATGAGAAAATGTGTCATGTGGCACCAGGATGAGTATAGAATACAGAGCAGATACCTTCATATTCCTCAGTCCCACAGGGGTTGATAGGCCAGGAGACCCAGATTTCAGCTATATGAAGCGATCTGCCAGAGTATTTGCTGCAAGTATGAGAAGCCACGTCTCACCTTCCTTTGCCATTGTCTATAACACTCTTGTGTGTCAGAGGCACCTTTGTAGTTATAATGTTCAATGAAATAAGACGTATTTAAGCACATTTATCAGAATATGTGTTTGATCTAAATTAAATCATCTATGACATAATTAGGTTATTCATACTTTTTGATGATTACCTTTGTAGGTTTTGTGGTCTAGACATCTCCACATAGAGTTACAGAACACATGGTAGAAGTTACATTATTTAATTTTCTCCCTTTTTATATTTTAATGTTCTTTAGTTACTTCAATGTCTCTGTAAAGGCCAATATGGCTGTTCAACTTTATGTAGCAGTGCTGTGTGCGATTAAATTATAGGCAGTACAGAAAATGTATCTGGAACACAGTAACGCTTTTGCTCGTTACAGAACAGAGACAACAGTACACTATTAAGGTGACTACATCAAGGCATATGGGAGGTGACCAGCAGGGAAGAGAAGTTTTCTTAGGAAGGAGCAGGGAATTTCAGAGTGGACTACTGTAAGAACTGTGATGTAATGGCTATGTGGACAATGCAAGGAGAGACATGAGAAAATCCTGTTTGTACACACAGACTTGAGATAGGTAACTCCATGGGAAGAAAATTGACACATGGGATATATGTTATCATCAAATTCTAGGTCCCAGTTACAAAATCTCAGGGCAGAAATTTATTGATTCATCTTTAGATTCATTCTGCTAAAGCCCAGACCATCACTGAGTATCTAGGTAATGGTACTCCTTCAGGCATATGACTCGGGAAGAGGGAAAGCAGTTTCCAAAATGGGAGAGGGTTTAGACAGGCAATCCCACAGTAATACACTGTTGGCCACTTTTTCTACTACTCAGCATTAAAACTGGAAGCATATTGCTATTCTTGGCAAAGTTGACTTTTCCATATATTCCTCCTTTTTGACATAAATATGCATTATTTATGTCATAAAGGTCATAGATAAAGAGGTGTATTTATTAAATGGGATAGTCTTTGTGTTTCATGCGTTTTAGTGTTTAAGTATGCAATCAGACTTGGAGCCGCTTACCTCTAACATGACAAACTAATAAAAGACCTCTGAAAATACCAGGAAAATCAGAAGGACCACAGAAATAGAAAAATTACTTTTTAAATTTCAAGAAAATTAAAATTTTCAGAAGCTATCTCATATAACCTGAGAAAAGAAAGAAAATTGCAAAAATGATGAAACTGAAATGAAGAATCCCCAACTAGAAACATTTTTACTGAAAATTAAACAGCAATAACATAAATAACTACTTAAAATTTTATTCTGAAATTGGCTCATGATTACGATTTCTATTTTTTCTTCTGCAAAACCAAGAACATCAGTTCTTTAAGGCTACTTCAGCATTGAGAAGAATGTTTTACAAAGAGGAGTGACTGACGCTTCAGACACTTTTAGCTAGACTATGAACCTGAGGTCTTTCTGAGAAAGACAAGTGGCCTCTAAACAAGAACATATTTATTTGGTAACTTTTTTCTCTTTAACATGCTTGGTCAAGGCAAAATATTTGTCCTCCAGGGATCCTTCTCTGAGACTAGTGACCCATCTCTGTTTGGGAGAACTTTTTGTGGACTTTTTATTTTTATTGTATGGTTTTGCCTATCTCTTCTGCTACCACCCTAGTTCAAGCCTCCATCATCTGTTTCCTGGAAAACTATCTACTAATTATTTTCCCCTAATTCCTCCAGCCCTCCTTCCATTTCATTCTCTCTACTGTAGAAAGACAAAACTTTAAATAATGTTAAATACATACATACATACATACATAAATACATAAATAGATTCTGTTTAAAACCTTTTGGGAGCTGCTTCTTGCTCTTGGACGAAGTCCTGCATCTTCCCTAGCATCCATGAAACCCCACATACCTAATCTTTGTTTAACCTACCTTATTCTCTTCCATTGCTTTGTATGGTCAAGCCAAATGCCCACGAGAAGGTGGTTGCATTTTTAGTTCTCTGTCTGAAATGCTTTTCTCCGTACTTCTTCGCCTACTTAGCATTTATTTGTTGCTATACTGAATGTGAGTGTTCCCTCAGAATTTATATGTTGAAATCCTAACTTCCAGTACGACAGCAGTAGGTGGTGGGCCCTTGATGTGTGTTTTGATCACAAGGGTGGAGTTCTCATGAATGGAATTAGCACCCTTGTGAAATGGGCCCCAGAGAGCTTCCTTACCTATTGTATCATGTGAAGACACAAAGCGAAGACAGTTGTCAATAAGCCAAGAAGAGGAAGAGGGCCCTCACCAGACACCACTTTGGAATGAGATCCTCTGTGAGCTGGTTATTCCATTTAGTCTTTGTGGAAATTTCAAATGTAGAGAAGCAGGCAGAGCTGGAGTGTCATCACTTTTATGGAAGCCTGCCAGCAGGTGACCAAGAGTAGTGCAGAGTGGTGTGGTCTTACTTGGGAGAATTTTTTCCTCTTCCAGGCTTCTTGGTCTTTTAGGTACAGGCAATGAATTTTATGTGAGCACCCCAAGAAGATCAGGCTAAGCCAGCTCACAGAAGACTGATGAACATTTCACAATACTTTTTTTAAAAATTACAGTTTATAATGTATATTCTTCTCCAGAGTTTATATTTGCTTACAAAGCATTTTGCCTAACAGATCAAAATTCTAAACTTGTCATCAATTTCTTAATGGCAAGTGTAGTGTGACATGATTTTTGAAGGAATTTGTCAATACCTCTTGGAGCTGCCAGGGAAAAGCAGGCCCACGCAGTGGCACGTAGACCTGAGGCAGTCTAGGTTCCTCCTCAGACTCATTATGAGCCGGTTGTTTTCTTCCCCATAATTCACACAGGGCTCAGGTTATCCAGTCACTTCTGACTTTGTCCAAACTGAAATAACTAAGAAAATAAGCAAAAGTTCAAATTCTTTAGATGCTCTTCCACAGGACCAAGGACACTGCAGCTACTAATGACGTAGGATGAAGAGGGGTAGACCTAACAAGGGGGAAGGGGCAGTGTTCACTTACCTTAATTTGTTTGGGAGAACAGATAAGTGTGCTTCAGTTTCAGTACAGAATAAAAAGGCAAACTTCAGAGGCATTTCATTTCATTAAGATTTCATTATCATAAAACACTTTTAAGTAGGTCAGTCTCTTCAGGCAATGTGAATACGGTAACTTTCCAGTGTTTGTTAAATATTCCTGAATCAGATGCATACATTACCCAAGTGTCAAAGCTATGTGTTTCTGTTAGACAATGTGCCATTTATTAGAAATTTGAACTTTTAGGTCTTAGAGTTTAAAAATGTTTTTATCTTATATGACTTAATTTTATTTTAAAATAATAATAGATGACTAATCTCCCTAAAAAAGGTATTTTTTCAGATATTATACAGATAACTATTCTGAAGCTTAGAGGTATTAAGTCAAGTCCTGTACACTAATTATGGACAGTGTAGATGATAATTTTAAGTCGCTGTAAGTGAGGTGGGTGATCGATCAGGGGAGTAGAAAAGCAAGGGGAAAATCAGATAGGAGATTTCCTTTTTGGATAGTTTGAAAACGATTTGCTCTTGGGCAGGAGTTGGAGATTTAAAAGTGATATATTGAGAAGAGGGCCAAGATGGTAGATTAGAAGCAGATAAAATCTGAGGCAGTCACAGAGAAGAATAAAAGGGGTGAGTAAATATGGCACCTTCCACTGCAATATCCAGCTACTCGCATTGGGACTGCTCAGGGAAACAACTTGACTCATGGAAAATGAAGCAAAGCAGGGTAAGGCAATGACCCACCCAGGAGTGCCATGAGCCAAGGGAATTCCCATCCTCAGCCAAGGAAAGCAGTGACTGATGGGCCACTCTGGGAAACCATACTTCTCCCATGGATCTTTGCAATCCATGCATCAGGGGATCCCCTGGTAAGCCCATGCATGAGGGCCTTGGGTCCAATACACAGAGCTGTGTGGAGTCTTGGCAGAATAGCTGCTCAGTCATGTACAGAGACCCAGGGACTTTACATACTCCCGCCCTGGTATCTCCAACAAATGTGTCTGAAACTGAGGCAAATCAGAAGTCTGCACACAGGACTAGGAAGGGGGCTGAATCAGGGAGCTAAGGGGCGTCATTCTGCAGTCCCCACTTCCACTGGTACCTCAGAAGATAAGACGTATGGGTTTGGAATTCAAGCCAGCCACCGGCAAGAGGATGGAGTCTGCCTGAGACTGGGCGAAGCCCCTGGGAGAAGGGGCAGGCCACCATCTCTACTGTTTGGTCAACTCAGTCGTTCCAGCCTGTGGACTTTGGAGAGTTCAAACTGCCTGGATGAGGAAGGGTCCCCTCAGCAGGGCGCAGCTGGTTTGCAAGATCATGGCAAAACTGTTTCTTTAAGTGGGGTCCTGATTCATTCCTTCTCACTACATAAGACCTCCAAGCTGGGGCTTCCAGTCACCCCTATACGTTTTCAACAGACAGAGCTCTCATCTTTCCCTGGGATGGAGCCTCTGCAGGGAGGGGCAGGCTGCAATCTCTGTGATTTGGTCAACTCAGCCATTCCAGCCTGTGGGCTCTGGAAAGTTTAAATGCTCTGGATGAGAAAGGATCCCCCAGTGCAGCAGAGCTGCTTTCCCAGATCATGGCCAGACTGCTGCTTTAAGTGGGTCCCTGATCCATTTCTGCTGACTGGGCAGGACATTCCAGGCAGGCCCTCCAGCCACCCTTGCCTGTGTGTATCTGCTGTCTACCTGGAATGGAGTGACCAGGGGAGGGGAGGGCTGCCACCTTGGTTGGTTGGTTGCATGACTCAGAGGTTCCAGCCTTCAGGCTTTGGAGAGTTCAAGCTGACATGGGCAGAGGTGGTTGCTCAGCACTACATGGCTGTGTTTTCGAGGTGTGGCCAGACTGCTTTATTTTTTTATTTTTAAAATATTTTAAATTATTTATTTTTATTGTATTTTAGGCTCTGGGGTACATGTGCAGATCATGCAGGGTTTTTCCATAGGTACACACATGGCAATGTGGTTTGCTGCCTCCATTCCCCTGTCACCTACATCTGGCATTTCTCCCCATGTTATCCCTCCCCAGTCTCCCCACCCCTCACTGTCCCTCCCTTGGCACCCCTCAACAGGCCCCAGTGTGTGATGCTCCCCTCTCTGTGTCCATGTATTCTCATTGTTCAACACCTGCCTATGAGTGAGAACATGTGGTGTTTGATTTTTCTGTTCTTGTGTCAGTTTCCTGAGAATGATGGTTTCCAGATTCATCTATGTTTTACAAAGGCACAAATTCATTGTTTTTTATGGCTGCATAGTATTCCATGGTGTATAGGTGTGACATTTTCCTTGTCCACTCTATCATCGATGGGCATTTGGGTTGGTTCCAGGTTTTTGCTATTGTAAACAGTGCCGCTATGAACATACATATGCATGCGTCTTTATGATAGAATGACTTATAATCCTTTGGGTGTATACCCAGTAATGAGATTGCTGGGTCAAATGGAATTTCTATTTCTAGGTCCTTGAGGAAGCGTCACACTGTCTTCCACAATGGTTTGAATTAGTTTACACTCCCACCAACAGTGCAAAAGTGTTCCTATTTCTCCACATCCTCTCCAGCATCTGTTGTCTCCAGATTTTTTAATGATCGCCATTGTACTGGTGTGATGTGGTATCTCAATGTGGTTTTGATTTGCATTTCTCTAATGACCAGTGATGATGAGCATTTTTTCATATGTTTGTTGGCCTCATGTATGTCTTCTTTTGTAAAGTCTCTGTTCATATCCTTTGCCCACCTTTGAATGGGCTTGTTAGTTTTTTTCTTGTAAATCTGTTTTAGTTCTTTGTAAATTCTGGATATCAGCCCTTTGTCAGATGGGTAAACTGCAAACATTTTTTCCCATTCTGTTGGTTGCTGATTCACGCTAATGACTGTTTCTTTTGCTGTACAGAAGCTCTGGAGTTTAATTAGGCCCCGTTTGTCTATTTTGGCTTTTGTTGCCAATGCCTTTGGTGTTTTGGTCATGAAGTCCTTGCTTATGCCTCTGTCCTGAATGGTTTTGCCTAGGTTTTCTTCTAGGGTTTTTATGGTGTTAGTTCTTATGTTTAAGTCTTTAATCCATCTGGAGTTAATTTTAGTGTAAGGTGTCAGGAAGGAATCCAGTTTCTGCTTTCTGCACATGACTAGCCAGTTTTCCCAACACCATTTATTAAACAGGGAATACTTTCCCCATTGCTCGTCTTTGTCAGGTTTGTCAAAGATCGAATGGTTGTAGATGTGTGGCGTTGCCTCTGAGGCCTCTGTTCTGTTCCATTGGTCTATATCTCTTTTTTGGTATCAGTACCATGCTGTTTTGATTACTGTAGCTTTGTAGTATAGTTTGAAATCAGGTAGCATGATGCCTCTGGCTTTGTTCTTTTTACTCAGCACTGTCTTGGCTATGCGGGCTTTCTTTTGGTTCCATATAAAGTTTAAGGTGGGTTTTTCCAGTTCTGTGAAGAAGGCCATTGGTAGCTTGATGGGGGTAGTGTTGAATCTATAAATTACTTTGGGCAGTATGGCCATTTTGACGATGTTGATTCTTCCTAACCATGAGCATGGAATGTCTCTCTATGTGTTTGTGTCCTCTCTTATTTCCTCGAGCAGTGGCTTGTAGTTCTCCTTGAAGAGATCTTTTATATCCTTTGTTAGTTGTATTCCTAGGTATTTTACTCTCTTTGTAGCAATTGTGAATGGGAGTTCGCTCATGATTTGGCTCTCTGTTTGTCTGTTATAGGTGTATAGGAATGCTTGTGATTTCTGCAAATTGATTTTGTATCCTGAGACTTTGCTGAAGTTGATTATCACTTTAAGGAGATTTTGGGCTGAGAGGATAGGGCCACCTAAATATACACTCATGTCTTCTGTAAATAGAGACCATTTGATTCCTCTTTTTCTAATTGAATACCCTTTATTTTTTTTTTTTGTCTTGCCTAATTGCTCTGGCTAGAACTTCCAATACTATATCGAATAGGAGTGGTCAGAGAGGGCATCCATGTCTAGTGCTGGATTTCAAAGGGAATGGTTCTAGTTCTTGCCCATTCAGGATGATATTGGCTGTATGTTGGTCATAAATAGCTTTTATTATTTTGAGATATGTTCCTTTGATACCTAGGTTATTGAGAGTTTTTAGCATAAAGCGATGTTGAATTTGGTCAAAGGCCTTCTCTGCATCTATTGAGATAATCATGTGGTTTTTGTCTTTGGTTCTGTTTATGTGGTGGATTACATTTATAGACTTGCAATCCTGAACCAGCCTTGCATTCCCAGAATGCAGCCTAGTTGATCATGATGGATAAGCTTTTTGATGTGCTTTTGCAATAGGTTTGCCAGTATTTTATTGAATATTTTTGCATCGATGTTCATCATGGATATTGGCCTGAAGTTTTCTTTTTTTGTTGGGCCTCTGCCAGGTTTTGGTATCGGAATGATGTTGGTCTCATAAAATGATTTGGGAAGGATTCCCTCTTTTTGTATTGTTTGGAATAGTTTCAGAAGGAATGGTACCATCTTCTCTATGTACATCTGGTAGAATTTAGCTGTGAACCTGTCTGGACCTGGACTCTTTTTGGTTTGTAGGCTATTAATTTCTACCTCAACTTCAGCCCTTGTTATTGGTCTGTTCAAGGTTTCATCTTCTTCCTGGTTTAGGCTTGGGAGGGTGCCAGTGTCCAGGAATTTATCCATTTCTTCTGGGTTTACTGGTTTATGCGTATAGAGTTGTTTGTAGTAATCTCTGATTGTAGTTGTATTTCTGTAAAGTCAGTGGTGGTATCCTCTTTATCATTTTTTATTGCATCTATTTGATTTTTCTCTTTTCTTTTTTTAAAATCTGGCTAGCAGTCTATTTTGTTGATCTTTTCCAAAAACCAGCTCCTGGATTTAGCAATTTTTTGTGTCTCTATCTACTTCAGTTCTGCTCTGATCTCAGTTATTTCTTGTCTTCTGCTAGCTTTTCGTTTTTTTTGATCTTGCTCCTCTAGCTCTTTCAATTTTGTCAATAGGGTGTCTATTTTAGATCTTTCCTCGCTTCTCTAGTGGGCATTTATTGCTATAAATTTCCCTCTAGACACTGCTTTAAATGTGTCCCAGAGATTCTGGTACATTGTGTCTTCGTTCTCCTTGGTTTCAAAGAACATCTTTATTTCTGCCTTCATTTCATTGTTTATCCAGTCAACATTCAGGAACCAGTCATTCAGTTTCCATGAAGTTGTGCAGTTCTGAGTTAGTTTCTTAATTCCGAGTTCTAATTTGATTGCACTGTGGTCTGAGAGACTGTTTGTTATGATTTTTGTTCTTTTGCATTTGCTGAGGAGTGATTTACTTCCAATTATGTGGTCAATTTTAGAGTAGGTGCCATGTGGTGCTGAGAAGAATGTATATTCTGTGGATTTGGGTGGAGATTTCTGTAGGTATCTATTATGTCTTGTTGGTCCAGATCTGAGTTCAAGTCCTGGATATCTTTGTTAATTTTCTGTCTCATTGATCTGTCTAATATTGACAGTGGAGTGTTAAAGTCTCCCACTGTTATTGTGTGTGAGTCTAAGTCTCTTTGTAGGTAGTTAAGAACTTGCTTTATGTACCTGGGTTCTCCTGTATTATGTGTGTATATATTTAGGATCATCAGTTCTTGATGCATTGATCCTTTTACTATTATGTAATGCCCTTTTTTGTCTGTTTTGATCTTTGTTGGTTTAAGGTCCATTTTATCAGACTAGGATTGTGAATCCTGCATTTTTTTGCTCTCCATTTGCTTGATAAATCTTCCTCCATCCCTTTATTTTGAGCCTATGTGTTTCCTTTTACATGAGATGGGTTTCCTGAATACAGCACACCAATGGGTTTTGACTTTTTATCCAATTTGCCAGTCTGTGTCTTTTGATTGAGGCATTTAGTCCATTTACATTTAAGGTTAATATTGTTATGTGTGAATTTGATTCTGCCATTTTGATGCTAGCTGGATGTTTTACCCGTTAGTTGGTACATTTTCTTAATTGTGTCGATGGTCTTTACCATTTGGTACAGTTTTGGAGTGACTGGTACTCGTTGTTCCTTTCCTTGTTTAGTGCTTCTTTCAGGAGCTCTTGTAAGGCAGGTCTGGTGGTGATGAAATCTCTCAGCAATTGCTTGTCCATAAAGGATTTTCTTTCTCCTTCGCTTATCAAGCTTAGTTTGGCTGGATATGAAATTCTAGGTTGAAAGTTCTTTTCTTTAAAGATGTTAAAAATTAGCTCCCACTCTCTTCTGGCATGTAGGGTTTCTGTAGAGAGATCCACTGTGAGTCTGATGGGCTTCCCTTTGTGGGTAACCCGACCTTTCTCTCTGGCTTCCCTTAGCATTTTTTCCTTCATTTCAACACAGGTGAATCTGACAATTATGTGCCTTGGGGTTGCTCTTCTTGAAGAATATCTTTGTTGGGTTTTCCGTATTTCCTGGACTTGAATGTTGGCCTGCCTTGCTAGGTTGGGGACATTCTCCTGGAAAATATCCTGAAGAGTGTTTTCCAGCTTGGATTCATTCTCTCCATCACATTCAGGTACACCTATCAAATGTAGATTAGGTCTTTTCACATAATCCCATATTTCTTGGAGGCTTTGTTCATTTATTTTCACTCTTTTTTTCTCTATTCTTGGCTTCTCATTTGATTTCATTGAATTCATCTTCAACCCCTAATATCATTTTTTCTGCTTGGTCGATTTGGCTGTTGAAACTTGTGTATGGTTCATGAAGTTCTTGTGCTGTGTTTTTCAGCTGCATGAAATCATTTATATTTTTCTCAAAGCTGTTTATTCTAGTTAGCATCTCATCTAACGTTTTTTCTAGGTTCTTAGTTTCTTTGCATTGGGTTAGAACATGTTCTTTTAGCTCTGAGAAGTTTGTTATTACCCACCTTCTCAAGACTGTTTCTGTCAGTTCATCTGATTCATTCTCCATTCATCTTTGATCCCTAGCTGGTGCGGAGTTGTGATCCCTTGGAGGAGGAGAGGTGTTCTGGTTTTTGGTGTTTTCATCCTTTTTGCACTGGTTACTTCTTATCTTAGTAGCTTTATCTATCTGTGGTCTTTGTAGTTGGTGACTTTCGGATGGGGTCTCTAAGTGGACATCCTTTTTGTTGATGTTGAAGCTATTTCTTTCTGCTTTTTAGTTTTCCTTCTAACAGGCCCCTATGCTGCAGGACTGCTGGACGTCCACTCCAGACACTGCTCACCTGGGGATCACCTGCAGGGGCTGCAGAACAACAAAGTTTGCTGCCGGTTTCTTCCTCTGCTATCCTCGTCCCAGAAGGGTACCCACCAGATGTCAGCCTGAATTCTCCTTTATGAGGTGTCTCTTTGAGTATATGGGGATTGAGGATTTGCTTGAGGAGACAGTCTGCCCCTTATAGGAGCTGCAGTGCTTTGCTGGGAGCTCCATTGTTTCATGCAGAGCTCCTGGGCAGGTACCTTTAAGTCTACTTCAGCTGAACTCATAACTGCCTCTTTTCCCAAGTGCTCTGTCCTAGGAAGGTTGGCTTTATTTATAAGTTTCTGTCATGCTGTTGTCTTTTTTCACAGATGCCCTGCCCAGCATGGAGTAGTCTAGTTATAGTCTGCCAGCAGAGGCATTGCTGAGCAGCCACCAGCTCTGCCCAGCTGCTGTGTGAACGGCCTAGGTAGTGGTGGACTGCCTCAGTAGTGGGGGACTGCCTCAGTAGTGGGGGATGCGCTTCTTTCCTCTGAGCTGGACAATCCTGCATCCTGCTGCATTTGCTGGGAAACTCAGTCCAGAGCATTTCAGATTGCTTTTTTTGTTGGAGTGGTACCTGCCAAGCCAGATCTCCTGGCTCCCTGTCTCAGCCCCCTCCCTTTCAGTTGAATGGGAGGCTGCATCTCCCACGTATTCCAGGGGCCAGTCAAAACGGCTGCCCAGACTTGTGTGAGTTTCTGTGTATCGACCCAGCACTGGCTGAAACTGCCAAGCTGAAAGCTCATGGTGCTTCTCAGCCCAGGAATCCTCTGGTCTGTGGGCATTGAAAACTTGTTTGGAAATGTGGTGAGCACTCATGCTTTTTGCTGTTCTCACTGGGAACTGCACTCCAGAGCTGTTCCTATTTGGCCATCTTGGATCCTCCCAGACTGCTTCTTTAAGTAGGAACCTGATCACTTCCTCTTCATGTGGAGGGTCCTCCCAGCTGGGACCTCCAGCCATCCCTACCTGTGTTCAATAGCTGACAGAGTTGTAATTTCTCCCTAGGATGGAGTGCTCAATGGGTTGGAAGGTTATCATGTTAGCTATTTGGGCTTCTCAGCTTGTCCAGCCTGTGGGTCTTGGAGAGCCCAAATCCATCGGGGCTGAAGGGACCCCCAAACAAAGCACAGCTACTATATGAAAAAGAAGACAGACTGCTTCTTTAACTGAATCCCTGATCTTGTTTCTCCTGACTAGGTGAGACCTTCCAACTAGGTTTTTTAGCCACCTCCTATAGGAGCATACAGGCTGGCAACAGGTCAGCAACCCATTGGGATGGAGCTTCCAGAGGAAGAGGCAGGGTGCCATCTTTGCTGTTTCATAGAATTCACTAGTGATACCTCCAGGTACCAGAAAAAAATGAGGTGACTAGGGACTGGAGTGGATACCCAGCAAACAACAATAGCCCTATAGTAGAGTGAACAGACTGTTAAAAGAAAAATAAACAGAAAAAAAATAATACAAAAACTCAAAAAAACCCATCCAAAGTTCAGCAACCTCAAAGATCAAAGGTAGATAGGCTCACAAAGATAGAAAGGATCAATGCAAAAACACTGAAAACTCAAAAAGCCAAAAATCCCCCTTTCCCCAAAATGACCATAACACCTCTCGGCAAGGGCTCAGAAATGGGCTGAGTCTGAGGCTGAGATGGCTGAAATGACAGAAGTTGGCTTCAGAATGTGGATAAGAATGAACTTTGCTGAGCTAAAGGGGCATGTTGTAAACCAATGCAAAGAAACTAACAATCATGATAAAACAATATAATAGATGACAGCCAAAATACCCAGTTTAGAGTGGAATATAACAAACCTGACATACATGAAAAAAATACTACAAGAACTTAACCATGCAAACATAAGCACTAATAGCAAAATAGACCAAGTGGAGGAAATAATCTCAGAGCCTTGAAGATTATCTTTCTGAAATAAGACAGGCAGACAGAATTGAGAAAAGGGAATATATTAGCAAAAACTCTGAGAAATAAGGGATTATATAAAGAGACAAAATGTATGACTGATGATGGTACCTGAAAGAGGTAGGGAGAATAGAACCAGTTTGGAAAACATACTTCTGGATATTATCAGGAGAATTTACTCAACCTAGAAAGACAGGCTGACATTCAAATTCAGGAAATGCAGGGAACCCAAGTAAGATACTCCATGAGAAGATCATCCTTAAGACAGATAATCAACAGATTCTCCAAAGTTGAAGTGAAAGGAAAAAATGTTAAGGCAACCAGAGGGAAAGGCCTGGTCACCTACAAAGGGAAGCCCATCAGATTAACAGTGGAGGTCTCAGCAGAAACCCTACAAGCCAGAAGAGATTGGGGGCCAATGTTCAACATTCTTAAAAAAAATTCCAACTCAGAATTTCATATCCAGCCAAACTAAGCTTTATAACTGCAGAAGAAATAAGATCCTATTCAGACCAGCAAATGCTAAGGTAATTTGTTTCTACCAGACTGGCCTTACAAGAGATCTTGAAGAAAGCATTAAATATGGGATGGAAAAACCATTGCAGGAAAAATACACAGAACAGCAACACTATGAAGCAACCATATAAACAAGCCTGCAAAATAACAAGTTAGCATCATGATAACAAGATCAAATCCACATATAACAATATTAACCTTAAATGTAAATTGGCTAAATGCTTCAATTAAAAGACACAGAATGGCAAGCTAGATAAAGAACAAAGACCCAATGGTATGCTGTCTTCAAGAGACCCATCTCATATGCCTAGACGAGCCTCACATAGGCTCAAAATAAAGGGATGGAGGAAAATTTACCAAGCAAATGAAAAATAGAGAAAAGCAAGGATGGCAATCCTAGTTTCTGAAGAAACAGGCTTTAAATCAACACACATTTGAAAAGACAAAAAAGGACATTACACAATGGTAAAGGGTTCAATTCAATAAGAAGAGCTAACTATCCTAAATATACATTCACTTAATAAAGAAGCACCTAGGTTCATAAAACAAGTTCCTAGAGACCATCAGAGAAACTTAGATTCCCATACAATAATAATAGTGGAAGATTTTAATACACCACTGACAATATTAGATCACTGAGACAAAAAATTAACAAAGCTATTCAGGACCTCAACTCAGCTCTGGGTCAGGTGGACCTGATACATATCTACAGAACTCTCCAGCCAAAAACAACTCAATATACAGCCTTCTCATTGCCACATAGCCTTGACTCTAAAATTAATCACATAATTGGAAGTAAAATACTCCTCAGCAAATGCAAAAGAACTGAATTCATAACAGTCTCTCAGACCACAGTACAAATTAGAACTCAAGTTAAAAATTTTGCTCAAAACAATACAACTACATGGAAATCGAACAAACTGCTCCTGAATGACTTTTGGGTAAATAAAGACATTAACACAGAAATCAAGGAGTTCTTTGAAACTAAGGAGAACAAAGAGACAACTTTACGAGAACCTCTGGGATGCAGCTAAAGCAGTGTCAAGTGGGAAAATTATAGCACTAAATGCTCATATTAAAAAGCTAGAAAGATTTCAAGTTTACAACCTGACATCACAACCAAAATAACTAGAGAAGCAACAGCAAACAAACCCCAGAGCTCACAGAGAACAAGATATCCCTAGTTGGAAGATCAGAGCTGAACTGAAGAAGATAGAGACATTAAAAAAAACCCTTCAAAAATTAATGAATCTGGGAGCTGGTTTTTTGGAAAAAAAAAAAAAAAAAAAAAAAAAAAAACTAATAAAATAGATAGACCACTAGCTAGACTAATGAAAAAGAAAAGAGATAAGATTTTAAAAAAACACAATTAGATATGATAAGGGGGATACACCGTTAACCCCACAGAAATACAAATAACCATCAGAGAATACTATAAACACCTCTGTGAACATAAACTAGAAAACCTAGGAGAAATGGATAAATTCCTGGACACATACACCCTCCTAAGACTGAACCAGGGAGAAACAATCCCTGAATAAACCAATAATAAGTTCCAAAATTGAGGCAGCAATAAATAGCTTACCAACAACAACAACAAAATCCCAGAACCAGATGGATTCACAGCTGAATTCTATCAGAGGTGCAAAGAAGAGATGGTACTATTGCTACTAAAACTATTCCAAAAAATTGAGGAGAGACTCCCCTCTAACTCATTCTATGAGACCAGCATCATCCTGATACCAAAACCTGGCAGAGATACAACAAAAAAAGAAAACTTCAGGCCAGTATCCTTGACGAACATTGAAACAAATATTCTCAACAAAATAGTGAAGCTGGAAACCAACATTCTCAGCAAACTAACACAGAAACAGAGAATGAAACACCCTATGTTCTCACTCATAAGTGGGAGTTGAAAAATGAGAACACATTGACGGAGGGAGGGGAACATCACACACCAGGGCCTGGCAGAGGGTGGGGGGCTATGGGAGGGATAGCATTAGGAGAAATACCTAATGTAGATGATGGGTTGATGGGTGCAGCAAACTACCATGGCATGTGTATACCTATTTAACAAACCTGCATGTTCTGTACATGTATCTAAGAACTTAAAGTGTAATAATAATAATAATAATAATAGGGCAAACTGAATCCAGCAGCACATCAAAAGGCCTATTCACTGTAATCAAGTAGGCCTCATCCCTGGGATGCAAGGTTGGTTAAACATATGCAAATCAATAAATATGATTAATCACATAAACAGAACTAAAGACTAAAACCATATGATTATCTCAATAAATGCAGAAAAGACCTTTGATAAAATCCAATATTCCTTGATATTAAAAACTCTCAATAAACTAGGTATTAAAGAAACACACATCAAAATTGTGTTTTGATATATATGATAAACCCACAGCCAAAAGTATACTGAATGGACAAAAGCTGGAAGCATTCTCCTTCAAAGCCAGCACAAGACAAGTATGCCCTCTCTTACCACTCCATTCAACATAGTATTGGAAGTTCTGGCCAGAGCAGTTAAGCAAGAAAAAGAAAAAAAAAAGTATTTAAATTGGAAGATAAGTCAAATTATCTTTGTTTGCAGATGACATGATCTTATATTTAGAAAACCTCATTGTCTCAGCCCAAAAGCTCCTTAAGCTGATAAGCAACTTTAGCAAAACCTCAGACATATTTCACATAATTGGATAAAACTATTCTAAAATTCATTTGGAACCATAAAAGAGCCCAAATAGTCACAGTATTCCTAAGTAAAAAGCACAAAGCTAGAGGCATCATGCTACCTGACTTCAAGCTATACTTCAGGGCTATGGTTACCAAAACAGCATGGTACTGGTACAAGAACAGACACATAGACAAATGGAACAGAATAGAGAACCCAGAAATAAGACCACACACATGCAGTCATCTGATCTTCAACAAACCTGACAAAAATAAGCAATGGGAAGAGGATTTTCTATTTAATAAATTGTGCTGAAAGAACTGACTACCCACATGCAGAAATTGAAACTGGACCACTTCCTTACACCTTATACAAAAATCAACTCATGATATACTAAAGACTTAAATATAAACCCAAAACTATAAAAATTCTAGAAGAAAACCTAGACAATACCATTCAAAACATAGACATGGGCAAAGATTTTAGGACAAAAATGCCAAAAGTAATTGCAACAAAAGCAAAAATTGAGAAATAGGATCTAATTTAAAAAAAGAGCTTCTGCACAGCAAAAGAAACTACCAGAGTAAACAAACAACCTACAGAATGGAGGAAAATTTTTGTAATCTATCCATCTGACAAAGGTCTAATATTCAGCATTTATAAGGAACTTAAACATATTCACATGAAAAAAAAACAACCCTATTAAAAAGTGGGAGAGGACATAAACAGATGCTTCTCAAAAGAATATATACATGTGGCCAACAATCATATCAGAAAAAGCTCATCATCACTGATCATTAGAAAAATGTAAATGAAAACCCCAATGAGACACCACCTCATACCAGTCAGAATGGCTATTATTAAAAAGTCAAAAAACAACAGATGCTGGCAAGGTTGTGGAGAAAAACGAATGTTTTTATACTGGTAGTGGGAGTGTAAATTAGTTCATTCATTGTGGAAGACAGTGTGGAGATTGCTTAGATACCTAGAGGCAGAAATACCATTCTACCTAGCAATTCCATTACTGGATCTATAATCAAAGGAACATAAATTATTCTATTATAAAGATACATGCATGTGTATGTTCGTTGCAGCACTGTTTACAATAGCAAAGACATGGCATCAAACTAAATACTCATAACTGATATACTGGATAAAGAAAATGTGATGGATACACACCATGTAATGCTATGCAGCCATGAAAAGAAATGAGATCATGTCCTTTGCAGGGACATGGTTGGAGCTGGGGGTCATTATCCTCAGCCAACTAACACAGGAACAGAAAACCAAATACCATGTGTTCTCACTGATAAATGGAAACTAAATCATGAGAAATAACTCACTGGTAAGTGGGAGCTAAATGATGAGAACACATGGAGGAGAACAACACACACTGTGGCCTTTCAGAGAGTGGGTGAGTGACAGAAGGAAGAGCATTGGAAGGATAATTAATAAATTCTGGGCTTAATACCTAGGTGAGGGGATGATTTGTGCAGCAAACCACCATGGAATGTGTTTACCTAGGTAACAAACCTGCATATCCTGCACACCCCTGAACTTAAAAGTTGGAAATAAATAAAAACTAGATTCAGTGCAGAAGTAGATAAGAGATTCCAGCCACTATCTATTAAGCCAGACACTAAAGACAGTTATGAAATATAAAATAATGCTGCTCTTTTCAGATACTTTTTGTTTAGAAAAATATAGTAGTTTTTCCTAAAATATGCTTTTTATGTTAATTAAATAGATGTGTTATTATTGTGAAACAAATTAATATTTTAAGATTTTCCGAGTTTTAATTTTTAACTCTTTATATCATTAATAAAAAACAAAAATGGAGACCACAGTGTAGTTATACCCCAAAGCCAAACACCTGAAACCACAAGCCAAAGCTTACATCATCCTGATTTCCCTGAAATACTAGCTCTAAGCATAAACAAAACACAAAATCATAAACATTAGCTTTATGTTCTTGTTAGCATGGATTAGTGAAATTAAACCATCAGCTATAGACAATCAGCTTGAAGAGTTCTGGTTGCCTTAGCAAAATGATGAAAACAGCCAGTTATAAAAAAAGGTCAAATACTTCCTTTGTGTTTTACAAACTATGTTGTAACTGCTGTGACTGGGGCTTCTTACTACTTTGGGTTGATTTCTCCTGGTTCGCGAATTGTTCTTTTACAATAAACTTTTACGATTTTTCTTAAAAAAGTGAAATATTTATATAATATGTAAATTCACCCAAAGATCCATTAGGGCTGAGTGTACTGTCTTTCTCTCTAATCTTGAGGCCTATTCATACCTTCCTTAAGTAAATGTTTAACTCGCTACTCAACCTGAGTACAAAAATGACCCCGCCCCCCCATAGAGGCCCATGTTGTAGAGAGGGGATGAGAATATAAAAGGAAGTACTGTATTTTTGCAGTCATATGTATAAGATCCATAGCCTTCTGTAGATGCCACTTCTTTATCTTCTTAACTGTCTCAGGTCATACATGGGAAAATTCAGGGTGTGGGATGTATGGAGATAACTACTAAATAAACCACTGGGTAATATTAATTAATCGGCCCATTCCAAAAAGTAGTTGTCAAATAGTATTATATTGCTCTGTTAGATGTCATTGTGGTGTGGTTATACGATGAGTATAATGTATGGTCTTTAATCCAAATAGTGCAATTTTGTCTAGAGAGAAAGTTAACATACATGACAATTTTAATATTACACAAGGAATAATGCAAAAGATATCATAAACCAGTTATGTTGGTGCTTTTTTTAAAATTAAGTGGTGCAGGATTTGATGGGTTTATGGATGCTTAGGCCACTTTGAGGGGCCCTATTCAGAAGGCAGTAACATTTTTTAATAGCAGTATTCGAAAGTAATAACTGGCTAACAATAACTCCTAGGGAAAAATAGCACAGGAAGCAGGAGAAGGAAGGGTCACTCAGTGCTCTTGCTAAGGCTGAGTGAAAGGGGCTCAGAGTTACATCACTGCCAAGGTATTGCCCAGAATCACCCAGGAAGACCCACCAGCATGGGGGTATCTTCTTTTTGGATTAAGGTACACCCATAGCAAAGAGCAGTATTTGCTTTTTGTCTTGAATTCTAGGGGTTGCTGATGAAATCAAATTAGACAAGAAAATAATGTGGTTCTCCATTAGAGTGTGTGTCAAGGATCAGAAATAGGATGGAGAAGCTCCAGGGTGAGTTTCCTGCCTTCACACTGCATGCCTCCAAACTTTGAAAAACAGACTCCAGGTGGTGCATTAACAAATATTTACTGATTTTTAAATATATCACATGATTTATGCTTTAATTCAGCTTCAGATAGTGTCATTTTCTCATGTAAAAGTTATTTCTTTGGTGTTTAACGGTTTCTGTCAGAAGCAGTGGTGATATTGCACGTAGTCGCAAATCATTTCAGAAGACCTAGAGCCGGGAAAACACATTACCTCTCTGTGCAGTAATCACAGGGTGAATCATGGTATTCTTAATTTTCCTTCTGTGCTAGCAGACTTCTCCCTCTGCAAAGTCAGTCTGATGCCCAATAGGCCTCTTTTTTACAGCTGAAGTCTCCCTCTGGAGTCTCTGAGTTGCTCTCCAAACCTAGGCACTCTATGGATATTGTGTCCGGTGTACAAGAGAACATAGAAACCTGTTAGTGATGGACATGTACATGTGATGGAACATATGTTTACATATTAAAATTTATAGATTGTGGAGTGCCAGGTCCATAGGAACATATATCTCAGGCAGTATTTGTGATCCAGAAATAATATGAAGTTTTTTTAACATAAAAAAAATGTTCATTTACATAGTTCAACTGTTTGATTGAAGTTTAAGGACTTTTTTCTGAACAGTTACTGTGGACTTGATGGTCTTATGGAATTGGTGGGAGACTGAGAGGTAGAGGTTATATATCAGAATCACTTTTGGAGTTCTAAAATTCACACAGGCTCCCACTTCTCACTGATATGTATGTGTGCACCCATAAGTGCAAGTGCCAAGTCTCACTGAGACGTATGTATGCAATACTTGAGACAAAACAATTTCTCTACCCTTTGGGGACTACTGATTCAGATGAGTTCATTACCGGTTATGCAGTTATACTAGTTTAAATAATGCCCTGAAATGATTCGAGAAACTTGTTTAGATATATTCCACGAGGCTTTATTGTTTTCTCTGTGCTTTTCAAAATTTTTGTTAGTAGTTTAGAAGAAGATATAGAAATTAGATATTTGGAATCAAATATGCAGTGATACAAAGCTATGAAAGGAACCAAATAGGATTCATGAAAGTATTGGAATCCAAAGGGATCTACATAGGCTGAAACACTTTACTGAAATAAAGTCAAATTTAGCAGGAATAATTTAAAACTTCAATTAATGTTGAATTTATTTAACATTAGTAAAGTTAATTTTTAATTTTTGAAATGGAGTTTCACTCTTGTTGCCGAACCTCTGCCTCCCAGGTTCAAGTGATCCTTCTGCCTCAGCCTGCTGAGTAGCTGGGATTACAGGCATACACCACCACGCCTGGCTAATTTTGTATTTTTAGTAGAGGTGGGGTTTCTCCATGTTGGTCAGGCTGGTCTCGAATTCCCGACCTCAGGTAATTCGCCTGCCTCGGCCTCCCAAAGTGCTGGAATTACAGGCGTAAGCCACCGCACCCAGCCAACAATTGTTAACTTATTTAGCTCACAAATAGAAAACTATGTATGAGGAAGAGACTGCAACTTTGTAGAAGACCTAAATTAATTGAGACTAGGTAAGAGAATATGATCCTTTGTTTAAATTAGCCTGATTTGAAATGTACAAGGTAAGCCATTGCTAAAATCTTCTCTAAAATAACACATTCTAATAGATGATTTTAGTATATGGCTGATTAGACTAAGGTATCTCCTACATTTAATCTCAGATTAAAAGAAAATAATGTGAAAGGCTTAAAATAGTAATTGTAAGCTAGTTCAATGGTGTATAATATGCCATAAGCTGCAGAATTATGCAACAGAGAACATCTCTGAGTGATTACTGTGTTTCTGGACTTTTCGTCAGATTTACTTTTGTGACAGAGCTGACTTTTATGCCTTAATATTCTATCCCACGATCAACTAGTTCTCATTTATCTGATTTAACAAGAAACCTAAGGGAAGAAAATGAACTAGAAGGCCCATGAGAGCCTTCCAGCCAATTCTGCCAATTTATTTTTGGCATTGGTATGATTCTCTGCATTCACATTCTAGTCTAATAGCATTCACTTTCACCATAAATATCTAACAAGTGCCAACTAATAAGCCAGGCATTTTCTGGGTCTTACGGATAGTACCAAAGGTGGCGGGCAGTATTCTTCCTTCAAAGAGCTCAAACTTTGCAAAAAGACAAATGTAAACAAATATAAGACAATATGACATGGTATAAGAGAACCCTGGATGTACAGAAAGAAGGGAAAAAATAAATTCACTTGAGAAGTGAAAGATTCCAGAGGAAGTGGAATTTAATTGGGTTTTGAAGGATGGGTTAGTGCTTTCAAAGAGAGAAGAAAAAGGGCAAGACATAGAGGAGGAAGCAGATCATGCTGGTAGTGGAGAAGAGTTCTGTGTGGTCCGAGTGACTTTGCAAGGTGCACGGGTTTGGCTAGAAGGGTCACGTGGGATGATATGTGGGCCACGTAAAGGGGTTGGCAGATCATCCTGATGGCAAACTACAATGAGTTTTTAATCTAGGAGAAAACATAATCAGATTAGCATTTTCAAAAGATAAATTTGAGGAGTATATGGGATGGGGCTTACAGATAGGAGACAGTTGCCTGAGGGAAACCCGTTAAAAAATTATTTAGTTTTTTAGATGAGAAATGATAAGTGCTGAATCAAGACAATAAGAATGGGGGAACAAAAGAGGATTAAGAAGTTAGCTTTTATGCATCAGCTTCCTAGACTTCGATCAGATATACATTAATTTGGAAAGCTGAGGATCAAAACTGTTATCTCTGGCAATTCTCTGAATGTGTATATGCCACCTGAGGTCCTATTTGAGATTTCTCCACTGCACAGGCCAACAGAAACATGTCAATACAATCTTGTCAGTGGAATCTTAGTTCATTTTCAGGTAAACTTGACCATTATTTTTGTGAAATATGTTTTTTTCTTCATTTTTCTGTTTATCTTACTCTTGTAAAGCATGTTTGCTACTGTACTGCTTTGTGAGCTTCAAGCTATTAGAATTCTGTCCAAGAACAAAGTTGGCACTGTCAGAGGGTATTTGAAAATGGCTGGCTCCACACACACAAGAGGAGTTTTAGCAAGAAGAGACTGAGCTATATGGTACTACCGTGGTGGAGACATTAGTCTATGTACTTGTCAAAAGCTGTAGAAGTGTATACCTTAAAGAGGGAACTTCATATAATTAGAAAAAAGTCAACTAATACTTTGGGAGAACTCAGTCTGTGACAAATGAATTTAACTATATTTTTAATGTCTGACATAATTTCACTGTAAGGGCAGAGGAAAAAAGAGGCCATCCTAAAAATCTTTAGAAAACAGTGTTTTAACTAGATACTATATCACTAAACATAGAAAAAGAATTTCTTACAAACACAGTATCTAGCTGGCATATTTGTTTTTCACGGTAGTATGTGTTAGAAATTCAGAAATGATTTTGTATACTAGGAATGAACAATGAAACAAATGTGTTGTAGATAATGAGAGCCAGGTTGCTTACTGCCAGAGAAAGAAGTTACACATAAGCTGGAGAAGTGGAGGGAAGGCTAGAATGAACCCTCTGGTGCTGCATTAGAGTTGGAGATGTTGGAATGAACTCATTTATTTTAACAGATATACAGTTATATATGCATATTAACATATAAATATATAAACATAGATATGTATGTACATATGAGTTAGTGTATATCCATAAATTTCCCAGGCCTCTGTATTTAGAGAGCCTTAAAAAGTGACACGCTCTAGTAACAATAGAAACACTGAATGCTTAGATTATAGTTTCTAAATGTCATTCTGCAATAAAAAAAGCCAGGACCCCCTAGAAAAATGGCTGACTTTAATCTGGGGCAGGGAATATATAAGATGATCCTGGAGCATCTTATAGTGCCAGAAAGCAAAGCAGTGCTGAAAGAAAAGAAAAAAGGAAAAGGTAAGAGCATGCCAAGTGGACACAGGAGTCGTTATGAAATGGCTGGAACGGCCAAAGCTGGAAAAACTTGAGCAATATATTGTATTAAAATGACACAGAATTATAACCCAGAAGATAAAATAAACCTTGCAGAGTCATTATTTATATAAATTAGTGATTGAATATATAAATAAATAAATAATGAATAAATGGGGAAGAAGGAACAGATTTTCCTTATGGAAGAATTCTACTTAGTAAACATAGAGGGGAATAGAAAATCACCATTAGAACACCATCAGAATAATTGCAGCGGGCAAAATCCACAGGTGAAGCTAATGTTAAGAGGCACAGCTTTAAGGAGAAACAGGATATTTGCACAGCCTTAAAGTATCTCCTGAGAAGTTTTAATAATGTCCACAAATTCATTAAAACTAACCTTCCCCGACGCTGGAGTTAATTCTCCTTCTTTTGAGAGTGTATTGGATTTAGTGACTTTCCTTTAACAAATAGACTACGGAAAAAGAAGGTAGCTCTAGAATGGAGAAAACTAGGCACCCATCACCTTAACCAAGTGATTAAAATTAACATCACCTGTAATGAGTCAGGTCCACATTATGCACTTCCTGAAATGATGTAATGAGGAAAGCACTTCACTTCTATGGTCTTCTTCCCTTAATCCGCAACCTCTGTTTACTCATGGGAAACGTCAAACACAGAGTGAGGGATAGTCTACAAAATACCTGGCCAGGACTCCTCAAAATTGTATGAAAGACAAGGAAAGACCAAAAAATCCTATTTGGTCAGAACAGACTAAGAAGATGTGGCACCTAAATGCAGTGGGCGCTTCTGAATTGGATCCTGGAATAGACAAGGGACATTAGTGGGTAAAGGTGGCTCAATCAGAATAGAGTCTGAAGTTTAGCTTCTAGTACTGTATTAATATTGATTTCTTAGTTTTGATATATATACCACGGCTATGTAATGTAGAAGTTGAATGAATTATAGGTAAGAACTACTGTTGCTGTTCTGCAAACCTAAGATTAATTCCAAATAAAATTTAGTAAAAACTGATTGACTTTAAACCTCTTTCTCTTTCACCGTGAAATAATGTTAGTTTTCAAGGAGCTGGAAATTTCTTCAAGGACAAGGCAAAGGTAATGTGGAGTTACAATAAAACAAGAGGCTTATCTAGAAATCCTGCCAGGAGTGTTTCAAACATAACCCAATTGTGAGGCTTCAGCATTAAAACTTCAGAGAAATTAACAATATCTGAAAGAAAAATTAGTTATTGAATATTTTAACAAAACACATGAATACGTCTAATTCCTTCAGTGTAAACTTTTTTTAGATTTTATAAGCTTTAGACATTTATGTTTTGCTCACAAGGTGAAGGAAACCGTACTGAAAAAAATAAGTGTTTTGGATATTTTTCATAAAGCTGGACCACCTGACTAATGTTCCACAGTGAACAAAATGTTTCTAAAATTTTCTGAAATTATCTTGACTGAATGAATGGGTAAAAGCTATACTATGATAATTGGTATAAAAATAAATACCAAAGCCTGCCTATGTTAACACCCAAATGTAAAAACTGCTACTTCCTTATACATTTGGTATACTATTTTTAAAGTCCTCAGGAATAGGCTGAACATAATCTCAGAGATGCTTATCTTAGTATGCAGTAGGGCAAATTAGCAGAAAGGGGTCAATTTCCGTCTCATGCCACTCCCTAAAACCACCAAGATTCTCAGAATGCAGGAAATCATTATTTCATCCTGTTTTGGACACGTGAGACATGAGGACTTCCCAACTATAGAGTACAAGTCGAATCTTGCAGATTTAGGTGAGTCACAGAGGTTCATTTCTGACAGATGCAGATTTCCCATAGCATGGTTGCAAATTCAGCCCATATGTTCACCGTAAGACACTTAAAGGATACTTAAGAACATTACTGCTTAAAATATGTGTTCAACAATAACCTGGTTACAAATGACTATATATGCCAAAGTGATTCAATAGCATGAGATTATTATCCATAATCCAATAACTGAAAAGTTTAACCAGTGATTTAATCAAACAAAATACAATTACATTTTTCTCTGTAGACAATCACTAGATAAAAGGGCCAACTATTTGCTAAGACCTCCACACACAGAATGAGACAATAAAAGCATTATCTGCACACAAGAAATTACTTGTTTGTTCTCAATATCAAGTTGCTGGAGGGTTGAGGATGAGGTTCACATATTCACTTCAGCCATGGAGATAACGGATTTTAATGAACAATGTTTTTTAACGAGCGCCAGCCTACAGGCATATTTTATCCTTCTGGAAATTATTATTTGATTAATACATAGATCATTTCCACTGATCCCAGGCGTCAGGACCTTATGGCTGTTCTGCAGGATTTATTATATGCATGTGAATATTAAGGGATGAAGAGGAGGAGGGGATTTCATTCAAAACAGCTTTGGCTGAGTTCTGTACATATGAAGACTGAGGAAGTTCAAAGAAACAGAAAATAATTTGATACTGCTCCTCACAAGTTTCCTGACAAGGTGTTAAAAGGGTGTCAGTAATATCTTGCAGAGAAGAGAAAAAGGTGTCAATGAGTGCGGCTCGATGATTTGCAAGGCAGAAAGGAATGTGGAACTAGTTTGCTGCAAGAGTGCCAAGAGAAATAAACCCTACAATTTCCAGGACACAGCAGGAGGGAGGAAATTGATATAACTTGATTTAGTTCACTCCAAATTCAGCTGTGGCCAAAAACCAGGATGGTGGAGAGATCCCATCGTCCATAAGGCAGGGTGACAGTGGGGGTTTGGCAACACCCTGGCACTGAGAGGTGGACCTCTAGCTGGAATGTCAGCAGTTCTGCAAGGTATCAGAGTAAAAGTGTGGTGCAAGGGTGGGAGGGGGCAGGCCTTGGGAGGGTCTACTTGTGTGCCCAGCCATGCATTCCTGGGAGTCAGTCTACAGAGGATGGTCAGCTGTCACTGAAACAAGGCAGAAGTGGAAAGGTGAAAAATGATGGACAGAAACTGTATTTCTTTGAGGTCTTTGGGGAGAGCACTGCTTGTGGTTGAAAGGGATATTTCATAAAATGTTCAGGAGCAGGACCACCAAGAGCATGCTCAAGTCACAACAGATGTTTGCTGAAGTGACTTCTAAGTCTTGTGGACTTAAAAAACTGCCAAGTTTCTATACTGCTGAATGAAGTATTCATGTAGGGGACCAGAGCTGAACTGAGGAAAGCATTAAAAAAAAAAATGTTTGTGTGCACATTCTAGAGAGTACAGCATGAAAAGGGAAAAAGGGGTAACTTTGCAGTGGACACAACTGACAAATATTGCTTTAAACAGGTCATGAAGTTGAACATCAACAGTGGAAAGTCATGTTGATAGTACATCCCCTTGACATGATATAATAAAAATGGCACAATACCTCTGTGGTCTTCCTTCCACAACCCATAGCCCCATTAAGGTCACCAAAAACAAAGTCTAAGAAACTGTCACAGCCTAAGGAGACCTGATGACTTAATGTAATGTGGTATCCTGGATAAAATCCTACAACAGAAAAAAGACCTGAGGTAGAAACTAAGAAAATAGGAAGAAAATATGAACTTTTAGCTAATAACAATAATGTATCAATATTGGTTTATTAATTGTAATAAATGTACCTTGCTAATATTAGATGTGAATAAGAGAAAGTTAGTGAAGAGCATATGGAAGCTCTCTGTCCTATCTGATTTTTTCCCGAATTCTAAAAGTGCTCTGAAAAATGAAGTCTATTAAAATGTGTATGTGTGTGTGTATATCACTCACAAATATAAATATTAAACAAATATTAAAGGAGATCTAAGTCATTAGCTTGCCTCTCACTTATTTATGCAGTTAAGAGGACCGGTAAATCCTCCTTCTAAAGCTCCTTTGACAATTCCTTTTTTCCCTGTCCTTTCTCTCTGTACCCTCATGCAGGCCCTTAGTATTTTCCTTGAACTGCCATCTCCTTTTGATTAGTTTCTGTGACTACAGTCTCTGCTCCTTTTTGACACAATGTGAAACAGTCACTTCATAATTCAGTTATTTTTTTCTAGTGTTAATTTCTTGTTTAAAAATTTCCTAGAGACTCCACCATTGTTCTCTGTATAAAATGAATTCTCCTGGTCATTTAATGCCTTTAAGGATCTGGCTCAGTCATTCTTCTGTGCACATTTCTATCATTTCTTATGTTAACCTATTGATGCTCTTAGTGGTTTTCAGGTTTTAAAATATTTTTAGTAAACAGAGCTTTGTTTTTTTCCAAATAAACTCTTAAGTGGAAACCCAAGTTACAGATCAGATAAAGACACTGCCGAGGAGGGCCTGGATCAAGAGGTGACCTCCTCTTCAGCCTTCTCCTGAAAGATCTGTTGAACATCACCTGAAAATCTTGTTTCTGAGTCAGTGGACTTCTCACTGCCCCTAGGGCACTGGGCTCCCCTGCTCTTGACCCAAATGCTTTTATATCCTTGTTTTTGCCAGTGTCACAGTCTACACTGCCCTTTTCCTGCTTCTTTCTCATTTGGTCCTGTCAAAATCATTCTCATTTTTCAAATACCATCTCTCCTCACAGAGGTTCTCCTATTGTCAAGCTAAAAATGGTGTCCCACTCCAGTGGGGTTCTTGGCCCTTGACTGAACTTCTCTTATGACATTTAATGAATGCTGACTGATCTGTGACAGAATTATTTGATTATACTTATCCTCCTCATTAGTCCATTAGTCTGTACATCCTGAAAGGACAAGATCTGTGGTTTTCATATCTGTGCTTTCTCCACAACAGCTATCATGATGCCTGCGCTTAGCAGACTTTCTGGTAGTGTTCTTTGAATAGACGGTTGGCTATAAGGAATGCCCTGAGTTTCCTTGGGCTTGAACAGAGTTTCCAGTTTTGATCCACAGACTGCTTCCAACTCTTGGTATCTGTTTGCTCCTTTTACACTCGTTCTTTTTTTGACTAATGACTTCCTATCTGACAATTAAATATGCTAACTCCCCATGTCCTAGGAAGACACAGGGAGAAATGGATCTCAAGAATTATTAGACTATATCCCCCTCTCTTCATCCCATGCTCTTCACCCAAATCTGAGTCCAGTGCCTGGGGCATTATAGGTGTTCAGTATGTGTTTGTTGAAATATTGAATAAAAGAGAACGATTTGAAAAGAGAGCAATTTTTAATAGCAAAAGAAGACTGTCTTCGTAGCCTGTTTCTGTTGAGAATCAGCTGTGGCAACTGTATAGCGATCCATGGAGAGATATGTTAACTACTCACAAAATGATCTATGGCATTCCAATTCAAACTTGGGGCTGTCTGCTTGCCTCTAAAACTTAGTACCCATTTCTGTACAAGCCTCTTATTTACACTGTGTCATTTAGCTTGGTTTTCCCCTTGAATGCTGTTCTTGATAATGATTTACAAATATTTATTCTTAACGAAAATGTTGGAGAAGAGTACAGAGTGTGATGTTTCCCAGGCCCTGCAATTCTCTACAGATGGTCCTAAACACAAACCACAGTGAGCAGAGCTTTGCAGACTGTAGCAGGTGACTCAGTGCCAGAGTGTGCTTGCTTATAGGATTTTGCAATGGTGATGAGTTGAAGATAAAAAAGATTAAGGGAATATTTTTGGTGTGAGTAGCTAAATTTAAAATCACATAAAGGTTACAGCCTGAATTTCCAAACTTATTTACCTGTTTTTCCCAATACACCATGAAAGACAAAATGTTCTACCACACACACACTAACGAGTGGTATTTAAAATGCTCTCTTTTTTGTTATTTAAAGTGATATAAATAGATTCACTATAAAAGATGCAAATCTAAAAAAAACATGCTGAACAAAATGAGAGCATCTCCCCTCTTATGACTAGTTTCCTTTCCAGGGCAACCACACTTCTGAGTTTGCTGGGTATCCTTTCAGTCCATTTTACATAGATGTCTCCGTTTTCTTATATTACATTACTCTAATACACATTATACATAGATTAGACTACATGCGTATTAGTTACAATTTACTTTCAGCTGTATGAAAAATAAATAACCACAGGAGCATTTATTTTTATGAAATAATAAGCCAAAGACTGGTGGGAAGATCCACAATGCCATGAGGGACCCAGTTTCTTCATATCTGTCCAATTCTGCCATTAGTTGTTGATTTTACCTGCATACTTGTTACCTCAGTACCTCAGACAGTTGCTCTATCAGCAGCATTTTTTCAGTTCCAGGGAGGAAGAGTGGAAAGGACAAAGACCAGTGATGACACAACCATCAGAATGCTGCCACTTGGCCCCACCAAGGTGGAAAGCTGTCTAAAACACATTCTTTTTTTTAAGCTGATCACATTGTCTTCCAGAATAAGATCAGAGGTTTCTTTGTAAGAAAAATTGAAGCAATGGCTACTGATAGGCAACTACCATGCCCACCATAACTAATTTTGTTTTTCCCACTTAATAACATACCCCACATCCCTTTGCATGTTAGTACATTTCTTATTATCTTTAATGACTATCTAGTATCCTAGTATGTGAATGTACAATGTTTTGGCTATTCACCTACTGACGTATGTATCTATTTTCTTTCTTTTCTTTTCTATCTAAGCAGTGCTAATATAGCATCTATCAATCTTAATTTTATATTTAAAATTTGTACTTATTTCCTTATAAAAGCTTCCCCCATTATATAAACCTCAGATCTCACAGCACCTGGAACTTATTTCTAAATATTTTATAATCTGATACTTTTAGTTCTTCTAAATATCTGATATTTTAGTTGACATTTTCAAAAGAGGATATAATCATCATCATTAATCATAGTTAACACATATAAATGAGTGCTAGGCATAGTTCTCCATGCCTTATTTTAAAATTAAAATTAATTTAGTTCTCACAATACCCTTATGGGATAGATGCTATTGTCTATATTTTACAAACTGAGAAAACGAAAGACAGAAAGACTAAGACATAATGCCATAAAATGACTGGCAGAGCCATTTCCTCCATTTTTCCTTTTTTAAAATCCCAAACATATTTTCTTATTCAGTGAATGGTACATTAAAAAGTTGTTGAATATTGAAAAACATATAAGCCTATCTACCTCTTATAATTTAAATCTTAATGAGAAATAGTACAGAATGAGAAAAATACATATTCTCTGGTTGTTCAATGTTAATAATATAGAAACAAGTTATCCATTTGATGTTATTGAAAGATCATATGTTCATATAAATACATTTTTCAGATAAAGAATGCTTCATGCTTTACAAACTAAAACAAATCCAAGGCTTAATTTTCTTCAGAGAACATTGAATAGGAATATTACTTGTAATGCTATTCTCAAACAAAAATGATTTAGGGGCCATTTGAATTTATGTCATGATATCAGCTACTAATTCTGATATCTGGATGACTGCCTCTTTATTTCTTTTTTGAGACAGGGTTTCACTCAGACAGCCAGCCTGGAGTGCAGTGATGCAATCTCTGCTCACTATGACCTCTGCCTCCTGGGCTCAAGTGATCCTCCCACCTCAGCCTCCCATGTAGCTGGTACTACAGGAGTACACCACTACATCTGGCTGGTTTTTCTTTTTTTTCTTTTTTTTTTTTTGGATTTTTTGTTGAGACAGGATTTTGCCACATTACCCACACTGGTCTCAAACTTCTGAGCTAAGGCAATCCATTCATCTCAGCCTCCCAAAATGGTGGGGTTACAGCTATGAGCCACTGCACCTGGCCCTTCTCTATTCTTTTGTGTCAAGGAAACCAAAAATATTTAGAATTATGACTATGTAGGCATCAGTAAGCATTGTGGTTTTTTCTAAGAGTGCATGTGCAGGTTGGTTACATGGGTAAATTGTGAGTCTCTGAGGTTTGGTGTACAAATTGTTTAGTCACCTAGTTAGTGAGCATAGTACCTGATAGGGTTCAAGTAGTCCCCATTGTCTTTTGTTTCCCTTTTAGTGTCTGTGTGTACTCAATGTTTAGCTCCCACTTATAGATGAGAACATGAGGTATATGGTTTTCTGTTCCTGCATTAATTTGCTTAGGATAATGACCTCCAGCTCCATTCATGTTACTGCAAAAGGCATAATTTTCTTCTTTTTTATGGCTGCATAGTACCCCATGGTGTATATGTACCACCTTTAAAACAATCCAGTACACTGTTGATTGGTATCTAGGTTGATTCTATGTGTTTACTATTGTAATAGTACTGTAATAAACATATGAGTGCATGTGGCTTTTTGGTAGAATGATTATATTCCTTTTGGTATGTATATACTGGTAATGGAATTTCTGGGTCAAAAGGTAATTTTGTTTTATTTAAGAAATCTCCAAACTGCTTTCTACAGTGGCTGAACTAAGTTAGAGCCCCACTAGCAGTATATAAGTATTCTCTTTTTTTCTGAAACCTTGCCAACAACCCCATTAAAAAATGGGCAAAGGACATGAACAGACATTTCTCTAAAGAAGACATACACATGGCAAATAAGCATATGGAAAAAATGTTCAACATTGCTAATCATTAGAGAAATGCAAATGAAAACCACAATGCAATGCCATCTCTCACCAGTCGGAATGGTTGTTATTAAAAAGTAAGAAAATATTAATGAAATTTAAATGGTGGTCTAAAGACATCACTTACTAGGTAAATCCATCAGCCTTTTATTGGAGTGTAGAGTTTAGAAATTTGGAGACAACTATTTCTAAACCTCAGAGGTTATAGTAAGAGCTTAGGCTGCCATAACAAAATATCATAGACTGAGTGGTTTAAACAACAGACATTTATTTCCTCATAGTGTTAGAGGCTGAAAGTCCAATATCAGGGTGTCAGCAGCATCAGTTTCTGGTGAGGACCTGGTTTGCAGAGGCTGCCTTCTCACTGTGTTCTCATATGGTCGAGAGAAAGAACTAGAGCAAGCTCTGTGGTATCTCCTATAAGGATGTTAATCCCATCACGAAGGCCCCAGCCTCATGACCTCATCTAACACTAATTACCTCTCGATGGCCCATCTCCAAATAAGTTCGCCCTTGAACAGCACAACTTTGAACTGTAGAGGTCCACTTACGTGTAGATTTTTAAAAGATACATTGGAAAATTTTTTGGAGATTTGCAGCAATTTGAAAAAACTTGCAGATGAACTTTGTAGACTAGAAATATTGAAAAAAATAGAAAAAGGTGTCTCATGAATGTGTAAATAGATGTAGGTACTAGTCTGTTTTCTCATTTACTACCATAAAATATTAACAAATATAAAAAGTTGAACATTATCAAAGCTTATAAACAGACCATACAAAGTGCCATTTACAGTCAAGAGAAGTGTCAAGATGGTAAAGATGCAGTATTAAAGAACAACCAAATAAAATTAACTATAGTACATGTACTACTGCAACCATTTTGTAGCTTCTTCCTATTGCAATTACTGTGAGCTCGTGTTGCAAGCATCCTTTTAAAATACTCTAATGGTCTCCACAGGAGCAGCTATCTTTCCAGTAAATTTTGTATTGCAGTAAAAAGTTTCTCTTGCAGTTCCTACGTACTTTTCATCATGGTTAGTACAATACCATAAACTTAAAACCATGGGATCCATATGAACTGCTACTAGTGATGCTGAAAGTGCTTCCAATAAGCATATGACATTACAAGGAAAAGTTGAATTCCTTGTATGTACCATAAATTGAGATCTGCAGCTGCATTTGCAGCTTGGGGCTATCCTTGTGCTATTGAGTGAATCTTTGCTCTAAATTCTCCCAAGGTCTGGTTGTTTAAAAGAGTGTGGCACCTCCCCTCCCCTCTTTTGCTCCCACTTTGGCCATGTGACATGCTGGTTCCCCCTTCACCTTCTGCCATGAGTGGAAGCTTCTGGACACCCTCACCAGGAGGAGATGCTGGATCTATGCTAGTACAGCCTACAGAACTGTGAGCCCATTAAACCTCTTTTCTTTTTAAATTATCAGCCTCAGGTATTTCTTTACAGCAATGCAAGAACAGGCCAATACATGGAGGGATCATTTTAACAAAAAGGGAAATTTGTGAAGCTTTTGCTGAAGCTACACCAGCAGGTGTGAAAATCTTGTGCTTTTTGTGAAATACCTGTTTTTTTTTTTTCACTTCTGACTTAATTACTTGGAAAGTGTGAAATACCTTTTTGTTTCATATTAAAAATGTAGCTTTTATGTGGGTTCAGGATTACTATAAGAAAGACATACCTATAGACTACTACAATTCAAGAAAAAGCAGTGTTATCATATGACTAAGCAAAAGGAAGATGAAGGATCTAAAGCTGCAGAATTTAATGCAAGCAATGGATGATTTGATCATTTTAGAAAGACATCTGGCTTAAATAATGTCAAGATAACAGGAGAAACAATTTCTGCCGACCATGCAGCAGCAAACAAGTTGCCATTAAGAAAATCACTGAGGAGAAAATGTATAGACCCGAATAGGTTTTTAATAGAGACCACAGTGTCTTTTTCTGGGGAAAAAAAATGCCACAAAGAACATTTATTGGTAAGAACGAAAGGTGAGCACCAGGATTTAAGGCAAGATGGGATAGGTTAACTCCACTGTTTTGTTCAAATCCAGTCAGGTTTATGATCAGGACTGTCCTGATCTATAAAGCTGCTAACCCCCGAGCCTGGAAGGGGAAAGATAAATACCAGTTGCCAGTCTTTTGGTTGTACAACAAGAAGGCCTGAACAATAAGAATCCTTTTTCTGGATTGTTTGCACTGATGCTTTGTCCCTAAAGTCAGGGAGCACCTTGCCAGTAAGGGACTATCTTAAAGTTCTTTTAATATTGGATAAGGCCCTTGGCCTTACAAAACCCCATGAGTTCAACATCAAAGGTGTCAAAGTTGTTTATTTGCTCCCAAATACAGGGTCTCTAATTTGGTCTCTAGATCGGGAAATCTCAAAGATCTGTAAGGTTCATTACACACAGTACTCTCTGGAAAGGATTGTCAGTGCTGTGGAAGAGAATCCCGATACAGAGTACATCATGAATGTCTGGAAGGATTTCACATTTGAAGATGCCATTATTGTTATAGAAAAATCTGTTAAACCCATCAAGCCAGAAACAACAAATTCCTGCTAGAGAAAACTGTGTCAGATATTTTGCAGGATTTCACAGGATTTATGACTGTTAATCAAGGAAATCATGAAAGAGATTATGGATAACGCAAAAAAAAAAATGTTGGAGGTAGTGAAGAGTTTCAAGATAAGGATCTTAGAGAAATTCAAGAGCTAACAAGCAGCACAGAGCAATTAAGGTGAATCTCCAGCTGGTAGCAGGAGATGAATACTTCCAAGCCAGTGCCAGATGATGAGGAAGAAGATATAGAAGAAGCAGTATCAAGAAACAAATTGACATTAGATAATTTGGCAGAAGGGTTCTGGCTATGCAAGACTGTTTTTGTCTTATTTCACACCATGGCCCTTTCCATGATATAAGCACTGAAACTAAAGTAAACAATAGAAGAAGGATTGGTGCCATACAGAAATATATTTAGAGAAATGAAAAAGAAAAAAAAATCAGACATAGTTTAATCAAGTTACACTGAGTGTGCCTGTCTGTCCTGCTTCCCTTTCTTTCTATCTCTGCCCTCGTGAGAGAGCAAGACCAATCCGTCCTCTTTTTCCACTCTTTAGCCTTTTCAACAGGATAACCATGAGGATGAAGACCTTTATGATGATCCACTTCCACTTAATGAATAGTAAATATATTTCCTCTTCCTTATGATTTTCTTATTAACATTATCTTTTCTCTATCTTACTTTATTGTGGGAATACAGTGTATAATACATATAACACAAAATGTGTGTTAGTCAACTGTTTCTATTATTGATGAGGCTTCTGTTTAACAGTAGACTAATAGAATTAAGTTTTGGGGGAGTCAGAAGTTACAAATGAATTTTCAACTGCAGTGAGTGTTGACATCCACAATCCATGTGTTGTTCAAGGGCTAAATGCACCATCACATTAGGGGCACCATGAATTTGGGGGAGATCCACTCACTTCACAGCAAAGGTCTTTCTTAATTATTTCTCAGTCTTCACCTAGATTCTGAAAATTGTACTCCTATATCAAAAGTTGTTATTATAGCATGTAAAGAGTGGGAAGGAGGAAGCAGTTTCCTTAAACATCACTTGAATTTTTAACCAGACTGCTTATATTCAGATTAAAGTAGAATTGATAACTCTTACTTTGGGGTAGAACAACCTAATTATAGCACCGATGATGGATAATGTCTTCTCCCTCATTCCACTCATTTTCTTGACTGTCTCTAGGTCATAGTTGCATATTTGTGCATATTTGTGATGCAGAAAAAAACAATATAAGTTTTTAACATAATGTAACTGAGAAAGTGGATATATAGTAACTTTGTTAACTGCAAATAAAGCTAACTTCCACAAAAAACTAACTATAATGAAGTGACATTATTATATTTTTTAGTTATTGGCTATGATAATTAAAATAGGGTTACCAAATATCTTATTTCGAGATTTTCCTAAACAACTCACATTTTCTACATGCATTGTGGATGTTGTAACTGTCTTGTCAGAGTTTACATAGAAAAGATTCCTGATGTTGGGGACATGTTTATTTTGGAAAACCTGTGCCTACAGGAAAATTGGCACAGACTGCATTTGGCATAACTGTGGCTTCTGCACACTGTCAATCCAATCTCGACATTAACCACAATAAGAAATTGTGAGTCCTGGAGGAAGCAATTTTTTAAAAAAGCAATAAAGAATGCAAAAAACAAAAAACTACCTTTATACACATACATTTAACCAATAACAAATTCCTGATTTTGATAATATAGTGTAACTAGGAAAGATAATGGAACCACTAAGGAAAATTGGGTAAAAGTAGACTGCACCTACCTGTGAATCTATAATACCTTCAAAATAAAATCTTAAAAAAAAAATTGCTACCTCAATAAGGAAAGATCCTTGAGCAAAAAGAATAAGAATTGAGAAATCATTGCTATCCACTAATGTGAAAGTAGGGATAGGCCGTTTAACTTTGAGAGGACTTACACTGCCTTGAGGTTAAACTGGGACACTTGATAGAGTCAGGAGGTAACCTGTGGTTTGCAGATTTGCAAGCTCCTTGTGGCTTTTGCTCAAGCTGTGGTTTTCAAGGGGATGTTACCAAAAGAGTTTTCTAAGAAAGATTAGGCAGATACCACAGCAGGCTGGTCAAATTCAGAGGGTAGAGATTTGAGTGGAGCACTTATATAAATGCTTTCTTCTCTGGAAAGGGCAAAAATGGTTGATTCTCCTGAGTTGTGCTTTTCTGATTTCCAGCTGACCTTTTCCTTTCCCTCTAATTACACTGAAGCCAATGTGGAGAACAAGAGGGGCCAATTAAACTAGGTAGAGGGAAGGAGATCAATTTGGGCCATTACTGTCGATTTAGGAAAGACAAGTTCATAATAATGAAATTGTCAATCTTGTGGGCTGAAAGTTAGCTCTTTCTCTATACTGACAAAGTAACAACTCTCTCTCCATTTCATGGCCTGAATATTTGTCATCTATTTTCATTATTATCTGTTTTCCCCTCAAATGAATGATAAGCTCCTTAATGCCGTTTTTTTTTTTTTTAATAAAAGCAAAACATTTAGAATGCATTAATCTTCAGAGTGAACTCCATCGGTGTCGGTAACTGCAATGTTGCAGCTTTCAGCATGTCACATTACTAGTGAGTAAGGATTTTTTTTAAAGGGTGAGAATGGGAACAGAGCAGGAGATACAAGAATGTCAGATTTCACACATATTAAAAATTAAAAAATCAGAATCATTTTCTTTTCTGGACTGGGTCTGGTGGCATGCACCTTTAGTTCTAGCTAGTTGGGAGGTTGAAGCAGGGGGTTGGCTTGAGCACAGGGGTTAGAGGTTACAGTGAACCAGGACTGCACCACTGAACTCTAGCCTGGTTGACACAGAAAGATTCTGTCTCTATATAAGAAAAACTAAAAATAAAATAATTTTCTTTTCTGCATCAAAATTGTACTACAAACTTCAGTGTTTTCATTTTACCCAAAACTCATCCTCAACTGGACTGGGAGTATGTGAAGAAAGTACCGCTATGTTCAAAGTGCTCGCCTGGAAATTTTTTCCAGTATCAACTGATGCAAACACATTGGTGGATGTCCCTCCTGTACCACCACTGAAGCCAGGAACATATGTACTGTCAGCAGTTTCTTCCGACCATGAAGCAGCATGCTGTTGAGTACCCAGCCTCATCCAACAGCAGCAAACAAATAATCCAACTTTATAAATTTTCCAGCCAAACTTTGAATTTCTTTAGAAAAGTACAACTGGACATAAGGATTTGATGTTTTTCCTTTGATGGCATTACGAGGCAGAAAATTAGCTTCATTTGTGGTCCAAAACTCATATCTAGTACGAAATCAGCTACATCTAAAACTAAATATTTTAATTGTCTGAGACCAATCTTTTCTTTAACTGCATTAGTCTTCCACAAGTAGCACATGATAAATTAAAGCCGTATAATGCCTGAGAAAAGAAGGGAACACTATTTTGATTTCACACCTCTGTTAGGCAACTTATACACTTGCTGCCGCTATACAGGTATGCTGAGACTGACAGTTTTGCTTTCCTTTAGTTTTACACATTTTTAGGGATAAGTATTGTTATGTTTACTTTGCATATGAAACAGAAGGTCAGAGGTGTTAGATAATCTCTTAAGTGGTAGAGACAAGAATCCAACTAAGGTCTGTCTGATTTCAAAGTTGACATTCCTTTCATTACATGGATTCATCTCTTCAGTCTCTAGAGTTGTTTAGCAGTTCAATGGCTAACCACAAATATTTGTTGGCTAGCTAGAGAGATAAATGAATGGATGATGAGATAAAACCTTCTAAGACTTTATGGACAATACTAATCTGAAAAGCAGAAATGCTAATGGGAATCCTTATAAAATCAATCTGCATTTCTGAGCAGCCCTGTTTTTTTCTAACAAAAAATGATTGCTCTAACCTTCCTTAGAAGTGAAAGGAGAACGCTGCTCCAGTATATTCATCATTAGAATGGACTGTGGTCAAAGTAGAAAAGTAGGTAAAGAGAAACTTAGGAATTCTTCCACAGCCACACTTGGCAGCTCTTGCTTAGCACTGTTCATGTAGTGACTTCCTGACCGGAGTCTGGGACAACTTCCAGGATTAGCTCCACTTCTCTTCGTTTCACCGTCCTAGCTGGTAGTCATGGAGGAAAAGCAATCTCCAAAGACAATTCTCTTGAGGAAGTTTTGCTTATAGAATTTTGGAACATCCAAATAGGCTGAGTTTGAAAAAACCCATAATGTCCTTCTCTCATTAGTTTTGTCACTTGAAGTAAGCCACTGAAGCACTCATTCCAAAAGTTTGGAATATGGAAATTTCCTCTACAGCTGACGCTATAGATAAAGGGCAAGGCTCACCACAGGTTCGCATTAAGATGTGGCTACTCCTAGTAGTAATATAGCTGAATATTTTTGGTATCTATGAGACCTGTACTTTTTCCAACCAAAAATAAATTTTTTAGGGGCTTGTGATTGTATCTGCATTATAAGCCTTATAAAAGTCCAATAATGTAGAGTTAAAGTATTAATAATTTAATCACTGTTGTTAAAGAGAAAACAATGTAAATTTGGAACTATCCTAGCACTTGAGCTTTTCTTACCTTGCTTTGGATTTTGACCTTAGTTTGCTCCTCTTTGGAGAGTTTCTATTCTGAAATATACAGAGGATGTCAGTTTTATGGTCACTAGAATCCTGCATATATATATAGGACACTGCTCATGTACGAATTCCTCCACCCGCCCAATTTGGAAACAAAGGGAAAGTTATCATGAAAGTGTTGGGACTGTAAGTCTTTATGGATCTCCTGTGTTTCCCCACAACTTGCAAACAGAACTAGTGGCCCTTTTGTTCTAGTTTATTGTTTCACAGTTAATTGCAGAATGAAAGACATTGAAGACAGATGTAGTCTCTCTTTGCAGAGCAAAATGTAGATTTGTTTATTGTCCAGCACAATCAAGATAATATTTCCCTTGAGGGCAAAAGTTGGCAGGTTTGCTGAAACCCACTACAACAGATTAGGTTCCCTAAGCTAAAGATTCCACTGCATGTCCAGCAACTACCTGGACCTCCTCTGCTGCAACAGCATGGGACTTTGGGAACAAGGAGCAGCAACACTGAAACAAAGTTTATACCATCTGCTGAGAGTAAAGTCTATTGCCTCTAATTCAGGAGTTTCTTGTTTCACAGCAGTATGAAACTGTAACAGGTTAACCTGTTAGCTTGTAAGTAAAAAAATCATGTCCCTCACAGTCTTGACAAAGGTCTTGTAAAAACACTAGAATATGCTACTGACATCCCAGAGGAATCTTTTCTGATTGGATAGTACAGGTAACTTAGGAAAATAGTTGCAGGAGTCATAACTGGTCCTGGAAGGACGAGTAGAAGTGGGCTGAAAGGAAAGGCTAAGAGAGGTATTCCAGGCAGAAGAAATAGAGCATAGATGTATGTACGTTTAGGAGAAACTGGGATGTTAGAGCCTGGATCACAAGAGGATGAGTATTGCAAGATTAAATATAAAAAGCAATTTGGGATTATAGTGAAAAAAGAAAATTGATTTTTGGATTTGCTATTCTACTAAGCAGTCTCAAACTAACTGTCTCATTTTAGCAGCACAGCACCTTTGCTAGGTGTGTATTACTATCCTGTTTGAAGAAATTAAGTCTCAAAGAGTTTAAATAATTCCTTTTTTCTCTAAGAATAAACTGCGATTAAGTACTAGAACAACAATATAAAACCAATATTCTTTTCATACCATCTTCAACCATTCAGTGAAGAGCTTTTACTCGTATTCTGTAAACACATCAGGAGCCATGTGTTTTACTATTATTTCAGTTTTCCTTTAGGTTAAGATGTCCTGCTCAGGTCTGCTGTAAATGGATGATTTGACAGCAGTATGAGGAATTGGAGGGGTAGTCTGGAAAGAGCAAGAGTAGTTATGACATGTGGTAATACACCCGAGTATTTGTAAGGGGCCTAGAATGGTCATGGCAATTGTGATGGATAAGAGAATGATTAATGGAGTTTGGAAATACAGTATATTGTAGGGGAGACATTATTTTTTAACCACGAGGAGAGGTTTCTAGCTTGGATGACTAAGTGATTTCACTAACTGAAATAGATGATTCTGGACAAGGAGAAACTGAAGGGCAACATTATTAAGTTTATAAAATAAATGAAATGGTATAGAGTTAATTTCAGATGGTTAAATTTCAGGGAGGTTTTGCTTCATGGAAGGTACATTTTAGAATAAGAGATGTTCAGTTTTTCCTTGTTGTCAAACCATTCTTTCATTGGTAATTACAACCTAATGATTAAAATTCTAAAGTCCTACAGATATAAGAGCATTTAGCAAAAATGTTTACTTTCCAGTTAGAAAAAGGACCAAGATAGAACAGAATTTCTGAGAATTAGAATGCTAATTTACCTATTCTGCCTTTTGTTGCACTTCATAAAAATCTTTGTTGGTAATATGTCCCTTTTTTTTTACTGGAAGAAAAAAGTGCTAAATATTTGGCACAAAGCGACTATCAAATTCCTCTTATTCTGTGCCCTTTCTCTCTGAAACCTCTTCCAAAAACCAAATCCTTGAAACTATTTAAAGTAAGTGTTGCTCATGAGCAGAAAAGACAAAAATTATGTAACTTTGTTGACTGGCTTTGCTTATTCTTTACACTGGTTTATAAAAAGAAAGATGAATGATTCATAACATCTGTGAATTTGTATGATTCTCCTATCACTTTTTAAAAACATAGCTTTTCTTTGAAAATGACCACAAAAGTTCCTCTTAAAAAGTTTATTCTCAAGTGAAAAGGTGAAAAGGTTTTGTATATGTATTTATAAATGCTCAAGTTTTGAATCAATGTTTCATCAGAGCTCCAGTTAACAAACTGATTCACTACCATCACCGTTACCAGGATAATAGTATCTCTCACTAAATAGTATGGACAGCTGACTAAATGTAAACCATGACCATTCATCCAAGCATATTGCCTAATAAGTGATTCATTTTTATGTTTTTCATAAGAAAACTTACACACACGCAGGAAAGAGGGACAGAGAGAGATAATACCAAAATAGTAGCTGCTAAATGAGAGAGGTAAATATTTGATGAGGTGATGTCTTTATCACCCTGCAAAAGCAATTTACACTTCAAATTCTCTGCCGGCACTTTGAAGGTTTGAGTAGGAAAGCCAGGGTATTTCTTTTCACATTAAAATTCACAGAGGTCTTTTCCTTATCTTGGCTAATTGTGAATAATGCTGTGATTAACTTGTGAGTGTGAATATCTCTTCCAGATATTGCCTTCCTTCCTTTCTTTTGAATATACACTCAGAAATGGGGTTGCTCGATCTATGGTAGTTCTATCTTTATTTTTTTGTTTGACAAACAGCCACATTGTTTTTCAGTGGTTGTACTAATTTACATTCTCACTGATAATGTACAAGGATACCCTTTCCTCCACATCAGAGCCAACATTTATCTTTCTTTCATCTTTTAGATAATAGCCATCCTAACAGTGTGAAGTGAGATCTCATTGTGGTTTTGGTTTGCATTTCCATTATTAGTGATGTTGACATCTTTTCATGTGTCTGTTGGTCATTTATATGTCTTCTTTGAAAAGATATCTGTTCTGGTCATTTGTCCATTTTATAATCAGAATAATCTCTCAGAATGTTATAGCTATATGTAATGTTACAGCTACATGATTATAGTTGTTATAATCATGTAGAATGTTATAGCTATATATAACATATATAATTCATCGTTATAGCAGCGAATCATGGCTCATTAAATAATTTAGGTAGATAGTTACTTTGTGAATCATTAAAATTCATTCTTAACGTTCACCTTTAGTTTGATTCTGGGTAGTTTTAGATAATAAGTGTTTCACTATGTACTCATTCAGAGTATAGTACATAAAAAAGCATGTAGCTTTTAGGGGGATGTACTGAAAGCTTGGTTCTGTAGTAAATCCAAGGATGTTGTCACAATAATAAAGGATTTTTAAAGCTTGGTTTTGTAGTAAATCCAAGAATGTTATCACAATAATAAAGGACTTTTGAAGCTTGATCTGCAAATAGAAAAGCTTTAAAGGTTGAGGTGAACTATCTTCCTCAGGACAAGGGTAATCAAGCATTGGCAGCCTTTTTTTTTTTTTTTTTTTCCCTACAAAGGACCAAATAGTAAATATTCTCAGCTTTGCAGGACATATGGTCTGTCATAACGACTCAACTCTACTATTATATTGTGAAAGCAGCAAGTAAATGAGCAAATGTGGCTTTGTTCCAGTAAAACAATTTGCCAGTGATGGCTGAATTTGGCCAGTGAGTTGTATACTGCCAACATCTGATTTACATTTTTCTTATTTTTGCATTCAAGCCCCCACTCTTCAGAGCCTAATACAATTCTTTAAAAAGACAGAAATTAAGGTTTCTTGAATGAGTAAATTATTAAAATAGAGTGATAGAATAAATATACAAATTCATTCACAAATTTAATAGGCATATTTTGAGTATCAGACAGAGTTCTGGGCTCTGTAATTATAACTAATGGTCCAACCAGCCCACCACACCCTGCCCATAAAATAATTCTGCCCTGATAGAGATTATATTCTCAAGGAACAACAGATAATACGCAAGATAAATAGTAGAATATATAATATGTTAAATGGAAATAATCAGTAATTAAAAAATGAAGAAAGTACGAGAGGGGAGACTTGCCATTTTAGATTACTCAGCCAAGGAAGGCTTTATATAAAGGTGAGGTTTCAGTGAAGACCAGAGGGAGGTAAGGGAGCATCTTCTAGGCAAAGGGAACAGCAAATGCAAAGGCTCTTAAAGTAGTATATTAGTATTTTAAAGTTGTCAATTCTTCCTATTTTTTATTTATATTTAAACAAAGCACTTTTAAAAATAAGGTATTATTTACATGTAATGAAATGCACCCATTTTAAGTTGAGAGCATGATGAATGTAGTTTTTGGTGTCATGGGTACTATGTTTCATTAGTTTTTGAATGTTTGACCAAAAATAAAAATAGGTAATTTTCCAAAAAAAAATAGCCTATTCAGAAGAAAAGCATAATCTGAGGTAAATGAAAAGAAACTTTCTCCCAAACACTTCATACTGGGTAACTATTTGGTAGGAATATCAATTTAAGGCAAAAACTTAAAGATTAAGTAAAAACATGTCATATCTAGTTTCCATTTTTAAAGACCACCTAGTTGTTGCTTCTATAATTCTCATAACATGCTTAATTCTTTTTTTCTTATTTATTTATTTATTTATTTATTTATTTATATTTAGAGACAGGGTCTGACTGTGCACCCAGGCTGGAGTGTAGTAGTGTGATCATAGCACACTGCAGCCTTCAACTCCTGTGATCAAGTCATCCTCCTGCCTCAGCCTCCAGAGTAGCTAGGACTATAGGCATGTATCATTATACCTGGCTATTTAAAAAATTTTTTTGCAGATCTGAGGTCCCAGGGTCTCACTATGTTCCCTAAGCTGGTCTCTAACTCCTGGGCTCAAAGTGGTCTTCCCACCTTGGCCTCCCAAAGTGCTGAGATTACAGGGATGAGCCACTGCACCCTGCCTTACTTCTTGAGGTATTCTCTCAGACTGCTGTATTGTTTTATATTGTTTAGACTGTCCCTCTTCAATTTCATAGCCACTAGCCGCAATGATTAGTGAACACTTGAAGTGTGTCTAGTGATGTGCTTTAAATATAAAATTCACATTAGTTTTCGCATTTAGAAAAAAGATGAAATGGCTCATTTATAATTTTATATTAAACATATAGTGAGATTGTATTTTATTTATATTGGGCTAATAAAATATATCACTGAAATTAATTTCAACTGTTTCTTTTTACCTTTTAATGAAGCTGCTAATAGTTTGCAATTACATGCATGACGCACACTATATTTTGTTGGGCAGTGCTGCTTTAGATGTAACAGTTAACAACCATTCCACCTTACTCTAAAACATGTATACCTTTTACATTTCCTTGACTAATTATTTTTTACATTCTTCTTACATTTGATTTTTGAAAGGTCAGTTCATTTTTCATCTCCTCCATTACTCTCACTTCTTCCTGAGCTTTTCTTATGTGTACCCAGCCTTTCATATCTCAAAGAGAGCAATATATTTGCTTTAATTTATTTGATTCCAAAAAGATCTATTTGGTAAAGAGTTCAGCTATTTTGTTGTACAGTCTTTCTAGTGCATATTTTAAAATAAATTATGAGCATACAATGAAATGTAGAAACACAGAAAGTAATACATTAGTGTAAAAGAAAAATCCGAGGCACATTAAGATTTTAAAGAGTTTATTTGAGTAAGAAGCAATTCACGAACTGGGGAACACCAGATTAGAAGAGGTTTAGTGCTCCAATGACAAATCATCAGGGCAAATATTTATAAGGTAAATGTAAAAGCAAAACAAAGAAATTATCGATTGGTTCCAATTACAAAGTCGGCTATTTTGTTGAAAAATCCCTAGCCACATAATCATATATTCATTGGCTGCTTATGATTAGCTAATGTTAAAGATTGTTTCTAACATAAGCATTTACTAGAAATGACCCAAGTTGTTTCCCCTGTATTTGCAGTTTTAACCCAGGTTAAGTTTTGCTTATGTACATGGCTTCAGTAAGGTTAAGCTTTCTTTTTTATTTTATTTTTAAAAATTATTATTATACGTTAAGGTCTAGGACACATGTGCACGTGCAGATTTGTAACGTAAGTATACACGTGTCATGGTGGTTTGCTGCACCCATCAGCCGTCATCTACATTTGGTAATTCTTCTAATGCTATCCTTCCCCTAGACCCTGGCCCCCCAGTTAAGCTTACTTTTAAGGCCTGTCCGGTTTTGTTTGTTCAGGAATTTTTCAAGCCCACTCTTCATTTTAATTTTGCTTTAATATTAGCAATATATACCTATCACTAAAATAAGCTGTTAATATTTGATGTACTTGCTTTAGATTTCTATTTGAGAAATGAAATGTTACTTTTCTTTTCCATGCCTAATGAGTTCATTACTATCCTGATATCACATTTCATGTCCTTGTATGTTTTGAAATTATGGCTACAAATATTTTCTTCATAAACAAAATAAAGTAATACATAAAGTAATTATTTTTTAATTAAGAATTTTAAAAAATGGTTTACTGATTTCCTCAACAATCTGACTTTTTAAAATTAAAATTACTTTTTTCCTTTTTTTTTTGAGATGGAGTCTTGCTCTGTCACCTAGGTTGGAGTGCAGTGACACAATCTTGACTCACTGCAACCTCTACCTCCCGGGTTCAAGTGATTCTCTTGCCTCAGCCTCCTAAGTGGCTGAGACTACAGGCATGCACTGCCACATTCAGTCTAAGTTTTGTATTTTTAGTAGAGACAAGTTTTACCATGTTGGCCAGGCTGGTCTGAAACTCATGACCTCAGGTGATCCACCTGCCTCGGCCTCCCAAAGAGCTGGGATTACAGGCGTGAGCCACTGTGCCTGGCTTAAAATTAAAATTACTTTGAGAGAAGATATTTATGGTGATATATCATTTATGTAGCTTAACTGCTGCATAGAATCATTTTATATATCTTAACTGCTGTATAGTTTTCCATTCTAAAAAATGTTTATAATGACAACTAGAATTTATCAAAAATTCTTGACCATTATGAACAGTGTTGCTATGAATATCTTAGTACTTTTTATGAGAGTTTTTCTGAGTGTAGATACATAGAAACAAAATTGTTGGATCACAGAGTATTACCAACTTTAATAAGTATGACTGAATAATTATCCAAAGGGCTTACACCAACTCAATATTTCCATCATCAGGATATGAGATTCTGTTTCTTCACATCCTTACTGGAACTTATTATCAGATGTATTAATTTTTATCAATTCTATTTGATGTGGAATGGAATCTCAGTGTGGTTGTAATTTTTATGACCAAGCTTACGCACTTTTTTTTGCTTACATCTTCATTGGCCATTTGGCTTTTCTTGAGTGTGAATCATCTGCTTACATACTTTGGTCATTTTCTTTACATTGTTTGCTTTTTGTTTATTTTTTCAAAAAAATTTTTATACTCATACTTTGATAGCTATATACTTCCAAATATATTATTACAATCAATGGCTTGTCTTTTAATTTTATTTACGGTATTTTTTAGGAAACAGAAATTTGGATTTTACAGATAATTTTAAAAATCTTTTTATGATTTGGAGCTTTTTGAGTCATGTTTTGAAAATCTCTAAGGTCCTAAAATAACCTTTTACATTTTCTTATATTAGTTTTGAAAATTTTATTATTTTAATTTTAATTTAATGGAATCTATTTCTGTGAATAGTATAAAATAGGAATCTAATTCTTTTATAATATTGTTGTATTATATTTTATTTAATTGCAATACCATCTACATCATTTAGCAAATTATCATATATATATATATATATATATATATATATATATTCAGGTGGTCTTTCTTTCGGCTATCTGTTCTGATCTGTTTACCCCCATCAATAATTACTATTTAAATTAGTATACCTTTATGACAGATATTGATAGTCAACAGAATGGAATAATCTATTATACTGTTCTTCCTCAGAATTTTCTTGACTCTTCATGATGCTTAAAATTGACAAAAAAATTAAGATTCAATTTAAATTATTTGATTAAAATTGGTGAATATTTTTATTTTTACAATATTTTACAATATTGAGTCTTCCTTTTTATAAATGTGATACATGTCTTCATTTATATAAGGCTTCTTTTTAGGTTTGCTGAGGAATGACTGTACGTCTTTAATTGTAATGGTTTGGCTTATATTATTTTCTGAGATCATTTTTTATTTGTTTTTAATCATTTTATGTCATCACTGAATCCGCTCATATTTCCGCAGTTTTCAGAGAGAATATTGACATTATAGGGAAGTATTTATATTTTTCATCTACTTTATACTTATTTTTATGGTTTATAATCTTCATATTCCTTTTATTTGGTGTGTCTCTTCTTCTCCTTTCTCTGCTACTTCCTTTCTCATTAGGACTCATGTTAAATGGCATCTTAATGGATAAGTTAGCTGTGAAAGATAGTGTGGAGGAAGAGCTAGAGGACTGAGGTGAACCCACACATTTTCTGAAAGCATTATTACATGTAGTTTCATATTATTATGTACTGTACTTAGGAAGGTACAGCCCATTTAATCCTATGGTTACAAGGCAGCAGCAGATGGTAAATGATTCAAACAATATGTGCTTGACAAGACATGAGGGAATGCATAACATAAACCATCACAGAGGAAATTATGAGTACAATTTTAAAAGAAAAACACTCATTTTAATATTGTATGCTAACTATTACTGTAAAACATTTAGTAAAATCTGTATAATTATGCATTTAGATAAACTTGCTCTGTTATTTTTAAATTATTAGACTGGATACTGCACCCTAGTGATCAATGACATGCTTGAAGTATTTTTTTCTTGAGCCCTCAGGAGGAAGATATTCTTCCTCACCTTGCCTTAAATATTTCCCCCTCATATTGAAGCAAAATAGTATGGTAATTAAATGTTATAATTTGGGGGGCTGACTGAAATTGGTAGATTCTTAAAATCTACTGTTTACTATTCATATCATTGCACCTTTTTAAGCCCTAGTTTCTTCACTGGTAAAATAAAAATAAATTGTTTATGCATGTTATTGATTTTATTGTGTTGTGCAATTAAAAGAATCCATGTAAAGTACTTAACAAGAATACTTGCCATGCAAGTGCCTCATCATTGTAACCTATTATTATGATTTCCGTTTAGCCAGTAATTAATCTAGAACAGTTCTACTATTTAGCACATTTTTTACAAGATAATTTAAAGTCTGTTGTGTAACCATAACTTTTACAGTAGAATTTGCTTAGAGACTATCATGAGGATTACAATTCTAATCATTGCCTCTTTTGCTCCAAACCATGGAAAAGGACCTAACAAATGATGCCCTTCTAGAAAAGTGAAGCCTTCCTGGCAACGTCTTCATTAACCCATGATGTGGGTTAAGAGGACTGAACAAATGGTCTGTTTCTAACTGGTTACGAGGCAAATTATGTACCATTAAAATTTATAACCTACATTGGGTCTTCATCTTTCATCCATCAAGGTATAAGGTTATCCATGTTTAAGACTGGCTGCAAAATCCTTCACAAAAATATACCCCATGAGTACACACTAAAGAACCCCTTTCACTTCCATTTTTCATGGAGGAATCAGCAAGAGAAAAAATATTCAAAGATAAGAGTCTCATGATAGTAGAGAACTCCTGATCTTTGATCTTAGGAGAAGCTGTTTACATCAAGGATGCCATCTTCTTCTGGGGAGAGACTTCCCCGATTAGCTTTACCTTAAGGGTTCCAGTTGGTGTACAGTTCTGTGAGTATAGAGGGACCCTTCTTGGTTATGAGGTTATGAACCCAAGGTTCAGGTCCTGAAGTTTTGCTGCAGTGTGGGTGGCAAGAACAGTCTTTCCCTGATGTTCTCAGAAGATCCTGTTTTCAGGTTCTAGATTGTTTAGGGGTTGATTGTCCTCAGTCAGTGACCCATAAAAGCTTTCTTTATCTGATGAAAATACACTGTGTCATAATAATCTACTGTTATAACATCAGCTCTCTTGCATGGGAAAGCTTTTATGTATCCAGAAAACATGCACTGAAAATGATAATCGAATGAAATTCCTCCATAAATGTTTAAATGGGTCTTCAGGTAGCCAAATGTACCTGAAGCTTTGATTGTCTTCCCAGGAATACAGGTTTGACAAGCCAAATATTGGTCATAAACTATTTTTGCAATTTAGAAGTCACCATATGAATTTATCTTTAATTAGGGTTATTTTATCTTTTCCATGATGAGACATGGAATGCAGAACTTTTAATAAGAAAAGCTTTAAGGACTCAGGAAGAACAAGGTGGCCGCCCTGGTTCTCCATGAATCCATGCTTAACATTGGACTTATGTCCTATTAAATGCCAGTTGTTTCTCCAATTTAGATGCAAAAAGACTGATAACTGATGAGTTATCATGGGTAATTTGACCTAGGCCGTGAAGTTCATTCAAATTGTATATCTAAAGAATATTTAGTATTGGCTGATTTAGCATGAAAATCTGTCTAAGTATTTTTTTGGTATTCAATTAATTTTTGTTCTACTTGGATTAGCAGTTTTATGAACCAGTTAATCTTTTCATTAAAGTTCTAGGAAAACTTGCCCAGTCCAAATGATATGATTCTAAAGTCATCAGAAACCTGTATTCCAAAGTGCTTTTGCGGGTCCTTTCTATCCTTTCATGAGCCTCCTAAAAGACATTATATTCTAGGATTTTGCATGCTTTTGAAGTTTTAGGAAACTGCATCAGAATTAAGCAATTAAAGGTAGAAATGACTTTAGTCATAGTTAAAGACATAATTGAAAGGAAATTTGGTTATTTCTGTGATCTACCATAACTTAGTATAATAACCATAATTATGATTGATAGCATATACTTAGACATATTGGAATTTTAGAAATCCCATAAGATTTTGGAACATATTTTAATATCATGCACTATAATAAATCTGAAGAAGGTTAAACATTATTTTTTATTTTGACAATGCTTCCCATGTAACTTAACATGTCAAATAATTCTGGTTACCTTTTCTTTGAATGCTTCAGGGATCCTCTGCAACATCCCAAAGTTAGAGGTCAGAAAAGACAACTTTGAAGCTAAAATTTAATGTTAGGAAACCTATCAAATACATTAAGGGTTTAAAACACTTAAAATTATGAAATAGAATTCCAAGTCACTATAAGTCATTCATTTAGCCAAAATGATGACTCAAACATTTAAAAAAAGGCAAAAACCTTTACTCGTTAATAGATAGAACACAGCTTTCCAAACAGTCTGTCTCTTGTCTTTCCCTTATTTTTCCTGTAGTTTATTCAAAAGGCAAACAAAAATCTTTCATTATCCTTTAATAGTACATGAAATCTTGTTCAAGAGAGAAAGCAAAATTTTACCCTTGCATTAGTATGCTATTAATGTTAACTATTTTTAATAAAATCTTGTAAACAATCTATCCAATCTTAATCAGTTTGACCTTTAGGTAAGATTCTCATAAACCTTTTATAACATATTACAAAAATGTTCAAAGAGCAGATCAGTACCCTAAGAAAATTCTCTGTGCTTTTAATGTTTAATTTACTGAAAAAAAAGAGTAATACCCCTTTAAATTTTGCTAATATATTCACACACAGAATTTCCTTTACAAGACTAATTTCTCATGAACTTTCCATGATTTGTTTAAAACTTCAGCTTTATCCTATCTAACTTAAAGCAATTCTTTAACCCTTAAATCTTGGCAAAAAGAAAAGCACATTCCCAGGCCTTCTAATAATCTTTTACCAAACGTACATTTCACTTTCCTCACATACCTTGCATGTGAAATTGATTATTCAGTAATCTTAATTATATGTTATGATGTTAACTCTTGACAATTTTAATTTTTGGTGAGAAACCTGGTAAGTGAGAGATTTTAATTATATACTAGGTGTGAAGCTTAGGACGCCAGATAGAAGTGCAGATAAAATCTGACTTTCCAGCATAGCCATGGGGCTTGGCTAACTTCACATGTCCCCAGGCCTTACCTAGAATCTAATGGCTACAAAGCAAGTAAGTTGAACAATTTTCAAAAGTCAAAGAAGCAGTTTATTACCTGAAAGCATTTAGCAAACTTAATATCTGACCTGCCTAATTTAAACCAAATCTCTTTACCAAAATCTTGAAAATTCTTTATTTCCCAAAGGTGAACTAAAAGGCATTACGGTTTTATTTTTCTGACAAAATATTTAAGTGCTTATTATTTTTAAGCCAATTAATCAGAACCCTTTCATATATAAACATTACACACATAACACACATGTAACTACACAGACAGAAGAAAATCTAGTAGTTGTAAGATTTCTCACTTGCTAGTTTTTAAATTTTTTAATTAGATTACTGGATTCAGGGTAGAGTCCTTAGAAGAACAGAGCTAGGAAAACATGTAGTTTCTAGGGCCTAATAAGCAGTCACAGTTGAAAGGCAAAATAGATCCCCAAAAATTGTGGGTGTCAGCTTCAAACAGAATCCAGGATCCCCAAAAGAGAAATGCTGAACAAGACGGTGCAATGATTTTACTATACAGTGTTGATCAGCCCATTCTGGGATTAGCCCATCCCCCATGGGAGTTTTATCTCAGTGGGGGTTGGGACATTTCTATACTTACTTGGTTGCCAAGACCATACTTCTCTGATCCAAATGTGCAAAGAGCAGAGTGTTTCCCCGTAACTGTCTCTTGACATCCCTGAGGGTTTATTTCCCACCTAGTTATTACACACCAAAGTTCTCTCATAATATGAAGTAATTTCTGATATCCCCACAACTCCCCACTGCCTGTCCAAGTCAAAAAGATCAGATAATGCAATGAAAAACAAAACAGACCTTTAGATATTGAGAGTAATCTATCTACTTTCAATTCCTGGGGTTCCATGAGGAAAATAGAAATTTTCTCAAAAATGTGGCACCTCCTCTGTTTTTCCCAAGGACATACAATGAGAGGAACTTCTCATCCAGTTTTTTTGTTTCAGGGCCCTGTCGCAAAGTTTGTAACTAACCAGTTTGCCAAGCTGGCTTGTACAGTAAGCTTGTGGGGGTCCTAGGCCTGCATTCTGTCCGATGGTACCCCTTTTTATAACAAAATGATGCAGAAAGACAAATTTTAGCAACAAGCATGCAAGATTTGCTACAGCTTAAGACTAACCTCACAAATCCTTTTTTTCCCATTAATCAAAACTTGGTGGTGGAGACAGTGATTTTTACCATTCCTACAACCAGTTTGCACAGAGAGAGAGAGGCCAGAAGTCTGACTGGTAACAAATACCCTTTTGCTTGCATGCCAGGTTTCTGTGTTCCCTTTCCCTGAGTGACCCTAGCAACACTGCTTGATGCTCCACAGTCGTGGATCCCAAGCCACAATGCAAAGGAAAATCATCTTTTTTAGTTTCATGGAACCGTATGCAATCTCTCAATTTTGTAAGTTGCCACTTAGCCAGCTGCATGGTGGACCCAAATTAACATTTTCCATTGTGGCCAGGACAAAATACCTGTGACAAAACATTAACCACTCTGGTTAGTGTCCAATATCAACTGGTCAGGCTTAAACTTGTTCCTGGTTGGGCTCTGTCATCTTTAATCCACTCAAAGTGGATTAAATGAGTTTCAACATGTGGCCTCTGGGCAAGATGGTCACTGTGAGTAACAGAAAAGATAGAAAAGGGAAAGGAGAAAAAGAGAGAGAGAAAAAGCATTGCCTGTGGTGGGATGGGTGCAGCAAAGAGCTCAGGGAGGCCAGAGAAAGACTCACCCAGAGAAAGACCCACCCACTACAGTAGCATTAACCTAAAGTTCAAGTGGCCACTTGCCAGTCATGAAGGGATCTTTTTCAGCAGTCCCATCAGCTCTTAAGTTTCTCCCTTTGGGGAGAAAAAAGTTCCCCATTTTCCATTCCTGTACATGCCTAATACTGTCACCCATAGCCATCAGCAAAAAGTATAAGGCAGATTAATCCAAAGAGAATAGCAATTAACATCCTGTAGTGCCCAATTCCTTTTTAACCAAGAGGGACATTACTGAGGGAAGGGCCTCCAATTCAATCCCACCATTTACCCAGGTAAAATGTACCCCACTACTTACCCAAAGTCAGCCAATTGGCATGCAGTCTATTTCCTTTGGATTGGGGTAGAAACTAAGCCAATAGGTTAGCAGATGTATTTATTTATTTTTGATCAGTTAGTCGCTTAAGGTTTTTATTTGTCTTTCATAAAGTTTTTAAATAAAAATACTAAAAAATATTAAAAATCTGCATATCAATAGGCATCTCTAAATGAGATTAATTTGGGAGCCCTCCTTTTCTTTCTTTCCTTCTTTCTTTTATTTTGAGTCTTGCTCTTTTGCACAAACTGGAGTGCCATGGCGTGATCTCAGGGAGCCCTCATTTTCGAATGCACTGATTTTTGCATTTGAAATGCACAGTGCTGTTCATTTGGAATATTCCACTGTAAGTTAACTTTAGTAAGATTTTGCCATTTCTGTAAGACTTCACTGCTTCCAGGGCAGAATACTAATGCATGTTTAAGTCAGAAGGAACTCAGTTCTTCAGAAATTAAGGCTCTCGTTTTTATCTCAAATACTGGCTTTACTCTCAGGTTCCTTTGATCAGCTCACATACTGATATTTTTCCTACCTAAGCACACAATAAAAATGAGACAAAGGGGTAGAACACAAAAATCCCTGAGAATTTCCATTGCCACTTACTACCAGTTTCTTTCTGATCCACTGAGATGTAAGAGGCTTCTAACTAGATCCAAGCCAGTTAATTACTGGATCCAATCCAATCCTGGATCAAGTCCAGTTTCTGATGTGACTTCCAAACCAGTTTGGATCAGAAATTTGTTTAAAGAAACTCAGATCCAAACACAAATCTGGCCCATGGTGGCTCATGCGTGTAATCCCAGCACTTTGAAAGGCTGAAGCGGGTGGATCACTTGAGGTCAGAAGTCCACGACTAGCCTGACCAACGTGGTGAAACCCTGTCTCTACCAAAAATGCAAATAATAATAATAATAAAATTAAAAAAATAAAAATTAAAAAATTAGCCAGGCATGGTTGTGGGTGCCTGTAACCTCACTTACTCAAGAGGCTAAGGCAGAATTGCTTGAAACCAGGAGGCAGAGGTTGCAGAGAGCCAAAAGCACACCATTGCACTCCAGCCTGAGGAACAGACTGACACTCTATCTCAAAAAACAAACAATCAAAAAATTAAAACACAAATCTGTGGAGCTTTGAAATCTGAGAGAAAATTTACTAGGCTCTCCAGCTGCTCTGAGAGAGAAAGGGACACAATTGGTCTGCTGGGTATCTTGCTTGGTTGCTCAGTGCTCTTAGGGGTCATTAGAAGCTCTACTTTGGATCCTACTTCTGATGCCATCTGATGAAAAAAGAATTACAACCAAATTAAATTTAAAGGAGTTTAAATTGCGCAGCTTCCAGAGCCAGAGTACACTCTGAGACTCCAGCACAGCCATGTGGCAGAAGATTTATGGACAGAAAAAGGAAAGTGAAGTACAGAAAATGAAAATGAGGTACAGAAACAGCCAGATTGGTTACAACTCAGGGTTTGCCTTATATGTACACGATCTGAACATTTGTCTACATTTGATTAGCCAAACCTTAGTGACTGCCAGAAGTGTAGGCTATGGTCTGTTTACACCTCTACTTGTTATAGTTCATGACGTATAGAGAAACCTTTAGGCTGAACTTAAATATGTAAGGAGGCAACTTTAGGCTAAACTTGATTTAACAGTACTTAATAACATAGCTTAAAAATATGTAAAACAAAATTTGAGAGTCCTACAGGGAGCAATACTGAAATCCATAATCATCACAGACTATTTTGACTAAGTGCTCTCAGTATTTAGGAGAAAAACAAATCAGTATATACAAGGAATACTTAAGCAACATTGTTGACAAACTTTTCAAAGTAGGTACATATTAAAACACTGCATCAAACATTACACATTACATATTCTTTACAAGCAAACACAAAACTTTCACAATAAATTGACCCTGTACAGTCAAAGGACTGAAATCATATACAATATATTCTCTAAAATTAAACTAGAAATGAATAACAGGCTGGGTGTGGTGGCGCACTCCCGTAATCCTGTAAATTTGGAAGGCCGAGGCAGGGGATTACTTGAGGTCAAGAGTTTGCTATCATCCTGGCCAACTTGGCTAACCCCATCTCTACTGAAAGAACAAAAATTAGCTGGGAATGGTGGAGCCTGCCTGTAGTCACAGCTACTCTGAAGTCTGAGGCATGAGAATTGCTTGAACCTGGGAGGCAGAGTTTACAGTGAACTGAGATTGCATCACTGCCCTCCACCCTGGGCCAAAGAGTGAGACTCATCTCAAAAAATAAAAATAAAAATAAAAAATAGTAATAACAAAATGCTAATTAAAATATTGCCATATATTTAAAATTTTTTAAATCTCCTCTCTTTCATAGATTCAGTTTTAAAATACTGACAGATGCAGGTAGTATTTCTACATTCCAACAGTGAACAATGTGAAAAAGAAATTTTAAAAAGTAATCCCATTTATCATAGCCACAAATAAAATTAAAAACCTAGGAATTACCAAAGAAGCAAACAATCTCTCTAATGAAAACTATAAACTGATGAAAAAAGTCGAAGAAGACAACAAAAAATGGAAAAATGTTTCAAGTTCATGGGTTGGAAGAATCAATATTGTTAAAGTGTCCATACTACTCAAAGCAACCTACAGATCCAATACAATCTCTCCCAAAATACCAGGGACATTTTTCAAGGAAATAGAAAAGACAATCTTAAAATCTATATCGAACCACCAAAGACCCAGAATGGCCAAAGCTATCTTAAACATAAAGGACAAAACTGGAGGAATCACCTTACCTGACTTCAAATTATACTACAGAGCAATAGCAACCAAAACAGCATGGTACTGATGTAAAAACAGACACGTAGATCAATGGAACAGAATAGAGAGCCCAGAAACAAATCCATAAATCTAGAGTGAAATCATTTTAGGCAAAAGTGCCAAGAACATACACTGGGGAAAAGGCAGTCTGTTCAATAAATGGTGCTAGGAAAATTGAATATCCATATGCCAAAGAATGAAAGTAGACCCCTATTTCTCACCATATACAAAACTCAAATCAAAATGGATTAAAGGCTTAAATCTAAGACCTCAAACTATGAAATTACTATAGGAAATCATTGGCAAAAATTTCCAGAACATTGGTCTGGGCAAAAATTTCTTGAGGAATACCCCATAAGGATTGGCAATCAAAGCAAAAATGGACAAATGAAAACACATCAAGTTAAAAACCTGCACAGTGAAGGAAGCAGTCAATGAAGTAAAGAGAAAACCCACTGAATGGGAGAAAACATTTGCCAAGTACCCATCTAACAAGTGATTAATAACCTGAATATATAAGAAGCCATACTCCTTATGTAGGAAAAAAATCTAATAATCTAATAAAAATGGGCAAAAGACTTGAATAGACAGTTCTCAAAAGAAGACATGCAAATGGCAAACACATATGTGAAAAGGTGCTCAACAGCACTGATCATCAGAGAAATGCAAATGAAAACTACAATGAGATGAGATATATACCCCAAATAAAGAAAATCAATATATCAAAGAGATATCTGCACTCCCATGTTTGTTGCAGCACTGTTCACAATGGCTCAGATTTGGAAGCAACCTAAGCATCCATCAGTCCAGACGAACAGATAAAGAAAATGTGGTACATATGCACAATGGAGTACTATTCAGCCATAGAAAATGATATCCTGTCATTTGCAACAACATGAATAGAACTGTGTATCATTATGTTAAGTGAAATAAGCCAGGCATAGAAAGACAAACTTTGCCTGTTTTTACTTATTTTTAGGAAGTAAAAGTTGAAACTATTGAATTCATGAACCTAGAGAGTAGAGGATGGTAAGCAAAGGCTGGAAAGAATACTGGGAGGTTAGGAAGGGGGTAAGGTGAGGATGGTTAGTGGGGACACAAAATAATAGAAAGAATGCATAAGATCTATTATTTGATCACACAATGTGACTATAGTCAATAATAATTCTACATTTTAAAATAACTTTAAAAGAGTATAATTGGACTGTTTGTAACATGAAGGATAAGTGCTTACATGATAGATACCTCATTCTCCATGATGTGGTTATTTCACAATGTGTGCCTGTTTTAAAACATCTCATGTTTATGCAAGGACGCCATATGTACCTACTATACACCCACAAAAAAATTTAAAATAGATAAAAATTTACTTTTAATTTAATAACAATATTATATATTAATACTTGTGGGTGTTAGCTAAGGCAGCACTTGGAATGATATCCATAACCTTAAATATATGTGTTAGAAGAGACTAGCAATGCCTCCATCTGAAAAAATCATAAAAATAATTTTAAAATAAAACCAAAGATTTTGTTAACAGGAGAGCAGCTTGTATTGGGCTAATCCTGATACAGATAACATTTATGAACTCTATACAAAATTTAAGACAAATATTGATAACACTAAAGTGTGACCCAAATCAAGCCAAAACTGGAGGAGCTTTGACCCTTGAAAGGAGGTTACTATACTGAGTGAGATAAAAATATACAACTTTTGGACTTAAAGCACAAGGCAAATAATGTTATAGCCAAATAATAAAAACTACTGAACAAATAATGGTGAATATCCTAAAATTTAATTAAAAACATAAACATATATGTAATACACTAAGCTCATTTCAGGCAGGATAAATGCGAAGAAAATCATGTGTAGGCACATCACAGTCAAATTGTTGAAAAGATGTCCACTGAGGAGATCAACAGAGAAAAAGAACAAGGGCTGCTCAAAACTATAATCCCAGCACTTTGAGAGGCTGAGGTGGGCAGATCACTTGAGGCCAGGAGTTTGAGACCAGCATAGTGAAACCCTGTCCCTACAAAACATTTTTTAAAAATTAGCCAGGCATGGTGCCCCCGACTTTGTAATTCCCCTGTGATGGTTAATATTGAGTGTCAACTTGATTGGATAGAAGGATGCAAAGTATTGTTTCTGGGTGTTTCTGTAAGGGTGTTGCCAAAGGAGATGAACATTTGAATCAGTGGACTGGGAAAGGTAAACCTACCCTCAATCTGGATGGGCACAATCTAATCAGCTGCCAGCATAGCCAGAATAAAAGCAGGCAGAAGAAGTTGTGAAGCCTAGACTGGCTTAGTCTTCCGGCTTACATCTTTCTCTCGGGCTAGATGCTTCCTGCCCTCGAACATCAGACTCCAAGTTCTTCAGCTTTGGGAATCTAGGACCTTCGACCACAGACCCCGCAGACTGAAAGCTACACTGTTAGCCTCCCTACCTTTGAGGTTTTGGAACTCAGACTGGCTTCCTTGCTTCTCAGCTTGCAGATTGCATGTTGTGGGACCTCACCTCATGACTGTGTGAGTCAATATTCCTTAATAAACTCCCCTTTATATATACATCTATCTTATTAGTTCTGTCCCTCTAGAGAACACTAATACACCCCCTTACTTGGGAGGCTGAGACACAAGAATCCATTGAACCCAGGAAATTGAGATCATACCGCTGTACTCCAGGCTGGGTGACAGAGCAAGACTGTCAAAAAAGGAAGAAAGGAAGGAAAAAAGAAAGGGAGGGAGGAAACTGTTGAAAAGAAATCACAGGGTCAGGTGCAGTGACTCACGCCTGTAATCCGAGCACTTTGGGAGGCCAAAGCAGGTGGATCACCTCAGCTCAGGAGTTCGAGACCAGCCCGGCCAACATGGCGAAACCCCATGTCTACTAAAATTACAAAAATTTTAGCTGGGCACACCAGTAACCCCAGCTATTCGGGAGGCTGAGGCAGGAGAATTACTTGAACCTAGGAGGCGGATGCTGCAGTGAGCCGAGATCAGGCCACTGCACTCCAGCCTGGGCAGCCTGGGTGAAAGACTGAGACTCTGTCTCAAAAACAAAAACCAAAACCAAAACAAACAACAACAAAATCAAAAAAAGGAAATTACAAAGAGAAAAATTTGAAAACATAGAGGTAAACCACACATTGTATGCAGGGGAAGGTCAATATGAAGGAGAGATAAGTTCTAAGCAGAAACAGTAGAGGCCAGAAAATGGAACATCTTTAAAATGCTACAAGAAAAAAAAGTGAACCCTGAAAATATATTCAGTGAAATTCTTTTTCAAAAATTGAAATAAACATTTTCAGATAAAAATAGAGAGATTTTGACAACAGCAGATGTGCACTGCAGATATTGCTAAGGGAAAATTTTAAGACTAAGGGAAACCAGGTAAAAACTTGGAAGATTGGAAAATCACCTGAAATATTAAAGATTTAGATAAGCATATTATATTTTTTGTTTTAATTTGTTTGAAACATATATGACTATATAAAGCCAAAATTATAACATTGTATATTAGGTATGTATACATAACATGTATTAGTAGTATAACACATTTTATGTTAATAAGTGGAGGAATGAGAGAGGAGAAAAAATTAAATGGGTTTGTTAATACAAGCACAATTACATTTATATTGACACAAGAAATATTCATATCTTCTCAAGTCATCATTAATTTAATCTTAGTTGGTTATAGTTCATTGCCTGGTGGGGTAACACAAACTTTCATCCCTAAAGGGCTGCTATATTAGCTTTCACAGTGTTTTAATTCATAGGTGTTTCAGTTTTTTCTTAATTTTTCTCACAAAACATGGAAGTAATAAGAAGTGCTCCAGAGAATTTATGCAATCCAGACACATTTATTTTCCCTTTTGCTGTGTAATAGCAATCTAGTATACTTTTTGCAGTCAGGATTAATCACTCCTGTCAGTGAATAGCTGCTCCTTCGCTCATTGCTTCACCATCTTGAGTAGTCCAAATTAGTCAAGTTGCACTTCCTATTTTAGTGGAATAGTCACTTCCTATTTTAGTGACGTCAACATTATATTTCTTGGTGGAAACATTACTTTTTGGAAACTCACAGCTCCAAACCAGCAGAGTCTAAAGTTGTTGCAGGACAAGAAACCACTGCAATGTCTTAAATCCTTGTCATGGGAGAAATAGGAAAAACATAGTCACCAATTCAGAAAATATACTTTATTATGGAGATATAATCCCAGCCCCTTAAAGAGTTTTCTCCAAGCTTGACATCATAATTGAGTTTTTAAAATGATATAGTATTTTGACATTCTCTCTAGTTATCTGCTATAGAGTGACAGGGAACATAAGAAGTCAATTCCATGAGCAAGGGTTGATGGCCATATTTTAATTGCTGAAATATGAGTTTCATGGTTAGAAGAAATAAGATATTCTGTAAGACTATGGATAATGGTTTTGGCAGAAATAATGTGGTAGAGGAAGGCAAGTCATTTCTGGAGTAAATACTTATTCTAGTGAGAGCAAAGTCTGCCCCTTTATGATGGAAATGGTCCAGTGTAATCCATCTCCCACTGGTGGCTGACTTGTACCCCTGGTGAATGGTACCATATCAAGAGCTCATTGTTGTTCTTGGCTGTTGGCAGATTAGGTGCTCAGCAGCAGCTCAGCCAAATCACCTTTAGTGAGTAGAAAATCATTTGACCAGTCCATACATACATGGTTTCTAACTTTGCCTACATGGCCAGTTTATTTGTAAGCCCATTTATCAAGACCCAAGTGGCTGGCTGATATCCACATGATAGATATCTTGTCTACCTGATTATTAAGCTAAACCTTTTTTCAGGTTACTGCTTGGTGAGCATTTACATGAGATAAATATCTTCATACTCTGTGCTCATTCGAAACGTTCCCTCCACATGGTATTTCATCACACCTCCTTTCATCATTCAATCAGTCACCTTCTTTCCATTAGCCACTGCTCATGAGTCAATCGGTATAAATGAAAAGACAACTCTGATCATTTCTTCTTTCAGGTAAAACAGACTAACCACTGGGAGGACTTCCTTTTAACACTGTCTTTGGCCAGCCGTGAAAGAGACTGTATAGCATAATGTCCAGTTTCAGCAGATGCCAGCATAGAATCCACCAACATCTATAAGTCTTTGCCAAAATTTTTCTTTTTCCTGTCATAGAGAGTTCCTCTTTTACACTAAGGCTCTAGACATGACCTAGTGGCCCAGCCAACATTCGCACCTCCTGCAAATCTTCTCTGCCAACATTAAAGTCATCTCCCTTCTCCCAGCAGGCTGACAGGGCCAACAGCAATGTCCCTGGGCCCACACCCAGCAGTGGCTGGCACAGGTTCCCCACGTGCCAGGGCCTGCCTTGCCACCTGGCACTCCCCATACATCAGGGCCTGCCCTCTTCACCTGGCACTCCCTGCTCATGCCATGCCAGCTCCAGGGTCACCATTGCCTTCATCCAAATGGCCTTCCAAAAAAAGCCACTGCCCCTCATGGGCTGTGAAAGGTGGGTGCTTGAGGTGCAGAATTGGCGCTTCCTGGTGCAGGGCAGCCATCCAGCCACCTAAGGGCCCCTTTTGGGCAGACACGCATATGTCCTTCCAGAGGCCAGTGGTTGCCTCTAGAGATGAGGAAGGGAGGGTGGGTTTCATCTTGGCTTGAAAGCCCCTGGTCCAGCCAGTGTGAGGGTGGCCCACAAGCCCGGGAAGCCCTGAGCACGTGCTGGGGAAGGAGGAGCTGGGCTGTGTCCAGAGCCCACCTTCTCATTCTCCTGGAGCCCATGGGAGAGCTATGGAGCTTCCTCTTCCCGGCTGGTGCCACTGGCAGCGTGGGCTCCCTTTTGGCTGTGGTTTAGTTGACCTTCCCTGGTCACACTGTCACTGACCACTCAGAGCTCTCCCTCAGCCTGCTTTGCTATATCTCCAGGAGGCGGTGGCTGGAGACTGGCACTTTGCTGCAAAAATGGGTTCTGCAGCTCTGCCCTCTGTGAGGCACATAGTCCCAGGAAGCAGGGGCTTCCCTGAACATAGGTGAGGAAACCGAGGCCTGGCAAGGGCAGGCTGGGACCAGGCCTCAGCATAATGGTAACGGAGGATATGAGGCTGGCTGCCTCACAGGGCCGGGCCCAAGTAGGAGTGTCTTGCATCTGCCCTGAGCTGAGCCCCACACCAGTTGTGTCATGGTCTCCGTGTCCTCAGGCTGTCGCCTTACCCTGGCCATGCAGCCCCCAGTACAGACTCAGTTCTTTTCATTTGGCAGATGAGATCCAAGGGGAAGACCCCTTTCTAGGTCACTGGGCCACAGAGGAGCTGGAGGCGCAGCAATCTGGCCACAGCAAGATCTCCCTACCTTGCGGGTCACAGAGAGTCGGGAGCCTGTTGAGTTTCAGGTCAGAGGGCAGGCTGCCCTTGTGGATGTGATGAGGGGGAGCCTGAGATCCAAAGGGTGGCAGTGTACTGCCAGGTGGGGACAAGGGCATCTGCCCTTGAGAATATTTAAACACTGAGGTCAGAAATACTCTTGGTCAGCCCTGGAGAGACAGACAGAAAAGCAGGAGACAGCCCTTCCTTTTCTTGACAGGAAGCTACGAAGGGGCCAGACAGGGTCACCACCAATCTCCCCCGCTCAGGGCATGACAGGGAAGGGCAGGTTGGATTAAAAAAAGAGAAAGAAAGAAAGGGAAAAGAGAATAAAAGGAGAAAGGAAAAGAATGAAAGAGTGAGAAGAGACAAGTAGCAGGGGTAGCATCTGGAGATGTGAAGTCCTGAGATCTTTCTTCAAGTTCTCAATTGCATTTAGAAACAACCAACACCACTGTGCTATTTACTTCTATTAAAACATACTACAGTAACACTAATTCAGTTTTCCAAAGTTACAATATATAGGTGAATGACAGAGCTTTAGGAGGCTGGACAGCTGTTTAATAAGTTTTCACTGGCTCAGCAGCAGACACTTGTACTCTTATTTCTCCAGCTTTTCTTACAATTGTATTAGGGAATAAATCATTGATTCTATAATATTTTTTGTGATTTTGCTTTTTGTTTAAACTCTAACACAGAGGAAAGCTACAAATTAGAAACACGAGGAATAAATGAAGAAACATCAATGAAGAGCTTACAAACATTAAAAAGATAGTAAGGAAATGTAAGATAGGAAATATTCTGCCAATAAATTTGAAAACTTAGATGAAATGGACATATTCTTTGAGAAGCGCAATTACTGAAACTGGTACGGTAAGAAATAAACAATCTGAACATCCCTATATCTGCTAAATAAACTGAACTCAAAACCATACCCAGAAGTAACCTCCAGAATCAGATATTTATACTGGTAGTGAATTCTGTCACACAGTAACAAACTAACACAAACATTGAGAAACAAATAATAACAATATTACTCAAACTCTTAGAAAATAGAGTAGGTTGCAAAACTTGCACATTAATTTTATAGTGTATAGTGTCTATTTCTGAAAGATAAAAGAGTAAAAAATAACTTTTTTTTTTCCTGAATTACTTGGGAATAAGATTCAGACCTGATGTCCCACAGACTTCAGACTGCTGACCAAAAACGCTGGCAATTAAAGGAGTCCCCATGCTGACAGGGTAATTGACACTGAAACAGCCCTGAAGTAGTCCACTTTTACATAATGGGAATGAGAAAGAACATGTTTTGGGACCACATAATCTACTTGGGTTCCTCTTTATACCCCATACTTGATTTTGATGATAAATGGACATATATACGCAGTAGCCATGGCCCAACAAGGATGTCATAGCAGAGTGACATAAATTTTTTTAAGGACTCAAACAGCATTTAAAAGTTAACTGAGAGTTACTGTAGACAGGAAATATGCGTCGATGAAATCTTACTAAATTTACAAATGAAAATACCACCTTCTTAAAGAATTAGAATAAATCTCATTCAAAATTGTCACCAAGAAGTACCTTCATGCCCTTGGGCTTAGTATTGGCCGTAGATCATTGGTCTGAACATCCATGGATTTGAATCGTACTCTAGGACATTTACCTAAGATCAGATTAATAGTTTAATAAGATTGTATTTAAATCTTTAATTCCAGCAACAGACACTGCAGATACATAATTGATGAATTATGTATTAGCATAATTCTTCAATACCTTTATCCCATTCATTTAGTATATTTGCCCATTTTTTCTTTTCTGAGATTTATGCCAGTTTAACTGAACAATTTATGTCATCTCTTAATTTTTTAAACATCGAATTGTTGGAGAGTTTTCATCACATGTAGCAACAGGTTTTGGATTCTAGATTTAAGTTTTTTGCACAGATGTAATATTCTTTGGCACTTCCAATGATAAGTGCTGATAAGAAGATCAATAGAGTCATGTCTTATAAAACAGTTAGACTACCAATTATGTATGACATCACCATATTGGCAAGATGATAGAATGTTTCTACAAGGAATTTTCTTACAAAAGAACTTTTAAGTAGAGTTCTAATGCCATATCCTATCTGACAGTCTGACATCATTGGAACCTCTTCACAGTTCAATATCTATCCCATCAGAAGTTTATTATGAGACAAGGAAGATCATGTCCTGATATGTGTTAGACAAAAATGAGATGGCTTCCAAACACTTTGACTAAATGTGATGAAAAGTCTCCCACAATTCTCTGTCTAGACAATTGACATGTAATAAATTGTTTAGTAGATTCTTACAGTTGTTTATGAGAGATGGTTAAGTCACAGCACCAGCTACTCCTTCATGGTCAAAAATAAAATGATTAGAGTAGAATCTTAGAACATTGAATATAGGGATACATTGTAATGTCTCTGGAAAATATTTCATTTTAAGAATGTAGAAGATGCTCAATAGGCTTTCTTTAAAACATTTTAATTCTTTAAGATATAGAATTAAATGTATGATTCTTTAGTAGTATATTATCTTACAAGCTACTTCATTATTATACAAAATAAAATTCTTGATTTGTGATAGAAATTATACACATAACAATACCACAATTTAAATTAAAATCTTCAAATTAGTTTATTTAATAAACTTTGTTAAAATACTCCTTATGCTTCTAGTATTAAACTAGATGCTGAGAAGGATAAGAAAAATAGATCCTTTATCTTCAGCACATTCATGTTTCAACAGGCATGAATCCTAAAATTTACCGAATTCTAGAGGAACCTTGCTACCTAAACAAACAAATTTGCTGTATCTCCAAACTGTCCCACTTCTGTCAATAGCAAAAAGGCTCAAATCTCAGTGATTCCTTTATTTCTTCCTGCTCCTTTCTAGTCTTTGTTTAGTTAACATATTTGCCTCTTTTCTCCTTCAAACTCTCTCTCCTTCTATTTCTATCCTATCCGTAAGTTTTAAAACATCACATGTATGTTAAGACTCTCATTCTTGGACTTCTTGATTTCAATTCCATCTTACCCAACCTACCAGACAAATTATCGTAAATAGTTTGTTTCATCTTATTCTATTGTTGGAGCACCTCTGACTTGCCTGTGATGTTAGATCCAGAATCTCAGTGGCTGCTTGCCACCTCATCTCTATCTCATCCCAAACTCTGCCTAGGCTCCTTTCTATTCCTTCTACTCACTCAGCTATAGGTCTTTTGCTGATTCTGGTTCCCCAGTCTCAAACTCCATCTCTACCTCTCTACAGCTATCTGAATCTTACTCATCTCCTGGAGCACAACTATAGCCTCATTAATCAATTTTTTTCTGATCTCATAAGTCCACATCTATTTTGTTCTCTGAATCTATATCAATTAGATTATCTCTCTATGTCTAGATAACCATTTAAATTGGGTACTTAATACATATTAAATGAATACTACCCAGTTCCTAAACACAAGTAGTTCATAGCCTATAAATCTTTAAGTAAAGCACCAATTTTAAGAATAATTTCCAGATAAGGATTAGATTTCAACTTGTCCATTTTTAGAAAGATAATCTGAGTGAATATTAATACTAAGAGTAGAATCAGTATAATTCACAGCCTCAACTTATTTATATAAAATTGAGATACTGTCTTTTTAGCCTCTCAAATAATCTAACAAACCTATTTAATCTTAAATCTCACTTTTCTTATTTACAATCTGTGTACAGTTCTTTTTTCTCATTTTTCCCAAACTAAAATGGCAGCCATATGGCCAAATAGGTTGAGGCATTTTGAAGGAATAAAAAAACTAGTATTTTCCAGACCAAATTGTAATCCATGTAATGAATAATCAGTGGCTAACCACATAGTACACATAGTCTACCACAGAATTTACAGTCGCTTGTATTGCAGTCATCAACTTTATTTTCCTCAATGCTTGAGCATTAAGCTCAACAAAGATAGCCAAATCTTTTTTTTTTTTCCCCATTTATTTATTTTATTGCATTTTAGGTTTTGGGGTACATGTGAAGAACATGCAAAATTGTTGCATAGGAACACACGTGGCAGTGTAATTTGCTGCCTTCCTCCCCATCACCTACATCTGGCATTTCTCCCCTTGCTATCTCTCCCCAGCTTCCCACCCCCCACCGTCCCCCCCCCTTTTTCCCCCCCCCTCCCCCCGCGGGTAGGGCTCCCCTCCCTGTGTCCATGTGCTCTCATCGTTAAACACCCGCCTATGAGTGAGAACATGCGGTGTTTGATCTTCTGCTCCTCTGTCAGTTTGCTGAGAATGATGGTTTCCAGGTTCATCCATGTCCCCACAAAGGACCCAAACTCATCGTTTTTTATGGCTGCATAATATTCCATGGTGTATATGTGCCACATTTTCCCTATCCAGTCTATCGTCAATGGGCATTTGGGTTGGTTCCAGGTCTTTGCTATTGTAAACAGTGCTGCAATGAACATTCGTGTACATGTGTCCTTATAGTAGAACGATTTGTAATCCTTTGGATATATACCCAGTAATGGGATTGCTGGGTCAAATGGAATTTCTATTTCTAGGTCCTTGAGGAATCGCCACACTGTCTTCCACAATGGTTGAACCAATTTACACTCCCACCAACAGTGCAAAAGTGTTCCTATTTCTCCACATCCTCTCCAGCATCTGTTGTCTCCAGATTTTTTAATGATTGCCATTCTAACCGGCGTGAGATGGTATCTCAGTGTAGTTTTGATTTGCATTTCTCTGATGACCAGTGATGATGAGCATTTTTTCATATGTTTGTTGGCCTCACGTATGTCTTCTTTTGAGAAGTGTCTGTTCATATCCTTTGCCCACTTTTGAATGGGCTTGTTAGTTTTTTTCTTGTAAATCTGCTTTAGTTCTTTGTAAATTTTGGATATCAGCCCTTTGTCAGATGGGTAAACTGCAAAAATTTTTTCCCAATCTGTTGGTTGCCGATTCACTCTAATGATTGTTTCTTTTGCTGTGCAGAAGCTGTGGAGTTTGATTAGGTCCCATTTGTCTATTTTGGCTTTTGTTGTCAATGCTTTTGGCATTTTGGTCATGAAGTCCTTGCCTACACCTACGTCCTGAATGGTTTTGCCTAGATTTTCTTCTAGGGTTTTTATGGTGTTAGGTCTTATGTTTAAGTCTTTAATCCATCTGGAGTTAATTATAGTGTAAGGTGTCAGGAAGGGGTCCAGTTTCTGCTTTCTGCACATGGCTAGCCAGCTTTCCCAACACCATTTATTGAACAGGGAATCCTTTCCCCATTGCTTGTTTTTGTCTGGTTTGTCAAAGATCAGATGGTTGTAGAAAGGTTGTGTTGCCTCCGAGACCTCTGTTCTGTTCCATTGGTCTATATCTCTGTTTTGGTACCAGTACCATGCTGTTTTGATTACTGTAGCCTTGTAGTATAGTTTGAAGTCTGGTAGTGTGATGCCCCCCGCTTTGTTCTTTTTGCTTAGAATTGACTTGGCTATGTGGGCTCTCCTTTGGTTCCATATGAAGTTTAAGGTGGTTTTTTCCAGTTCTGCAAAGAAGGTCATTGGTAGCTTGATGGGGATAGCATTGAATCTGTAAATTACTTTGGGCAGTATGGCCATTTT
>NW_022436941.1:29758374-29908374 GCF_009761245.1 Sapajus apella
TCATAAAATGATTTGGGAAGAATTCCCTCTTTTTGTATTGTTTGGAATAGTTTCAGAAGAAATGGTACCAGCTCCTCTTTGTATGTCTGGTAGAATTCAGCTGTGAACCCATCTGGACCTGGGCTTTTTTTGGGTGGTAAGCTCTTAATTGCTGCCTCAACTTCAGACCTTGTTATGGGTCTGTTCAGGGTTTCGGCTTCTTCCTGGTTTAGGCTTGGGAGGAGGCAAGTGTCCAGGAATTTATCCATTTCTTCCAGGTTTATTAGTTTGTGTGCATAGAGTTGTTTGTAATAATCTCTGATGATGGTTTGAATTTCTGTGGAATCTGTGGTGATATCCCCTTTATCGTTTTTTATTGCATCTATTTGGTTATTCTCTCTTTTCTTTTTTATTAATCTGGCTAGTGGTCTGTCTATTTTGTTGATCTTTTCAAAAAACCAGCTCCTGGATTTATTGATTTTTTGAAGGGTTTTTTGTGTCTCTATCTCCTTCAGTTCTGCTCTGATCTTAGCTATTTCTTGTCTTCTGCTAGACTTTGAGTTTTTTTGATCTTGCTCCTCTAGCTCTTTCAGTTTTGACGATAGGGTGTCAATTTTTGATCTCTCCTTGTTTCTCATGTGGGCACTTATTGCTATATATTTTCCTCTAGAGACTGCTTTAAATGTGTCCCAGAGATTCTGGTATGTTGTGTCTTCATTCTCGTTGGTTTCGAAGAACATCTTTATTTCTGCCTTCATTTCATTGTTTATCCAGTCAACATTCAAGAGCAAGTTGTTCAGTTTCCATGAAGCTGTGCGGTTCTGAGTTAGTTTTTGAATTCTGAGTTGTAACTTGATTGCACTGTGGTCTGAGAGACTGTTTGTTACGATTTCCGTTCTTTTGCATTTGCTGAGGAGTGATTTACTCCCAATTATGTGGTCAATTTTAGAGTAGGTGTGATGTGGTGCTGAGAAGAATGTATATTCTGTGGCTTTGGGGTGGAGAGTTCTGTAAATGTCTATTAGGTTTGCTTGGTCCAGGTCTGAGTTCAAGTCCTGGATATCCTTGTTAATTTTCTGTCTGGTTGATCTGTCTAATGTTGACAATGGGGTGTTAAAGTCTCCCACTATTATTGTGTGGGAGTCTAAGTCTCTTTGTAAGTCATTAAGAACTTGCCTTATGTATCTGGGTGCTCCTGTATTGGGTGCGTATATATTTAGGATCGTTAGCTCTTCTTGTTGCATTGATCCTTTTACCATTATGTAATGTCCCTCTTTGTCTCTTATGATCTTTGTTGCTTTAAAGTCTAATTTATCAGAGATGAGAATTGCAACTCCTGCTTTTTTTTTGCTCTCCATTTGCTTGGTAAATCTTCCTCCATCCCTTTATTTTGAGCCTTTGTGTATCCTTGCATGTGAGATGGGTTTCCTGTATACATCACACCGATGGGTTTTGGCTTTTTATCCAATTTGCCAGTCTGTGTCTTTTGATTGGGGCATTTAGTCCATTTACATTTAGGGTTAATATTGTTATGTGCAAGTTTGATACTGCCATTTTGGTGCTAGCTGGCTGTTTTGCCCTTTAGTTGAGCTGGTACTTGTTGTTCCTTTATATGTGTAGAGCCTCTTTCAGGAGCTCTTGTAGAGCTGGCCTGGTGGTGATGAAATCTCTGAGTACTTGCATGTTCCCAAAGGATTTTATTTTTCCTTCACTTATGAAGCTTAGTTTGGCTGGATAGGAGATTCTGGGTTGAAAGTTCTTTTCTTTAAGGATGTTGAATATTGGCCCCCATTCTCTTCTGGCTTGTAGGGTTTCTGCTGAGAGATCTGCTGTGAGTCTGATGGGCTTCCCTTTATGGGTAACCCGACCTTTCTCTCTGGCTGCCCTTAGTATTTTCTCCTTCATTTCGACCCTGGTGAATCTGACGATTACGTGCCTTGGGGTTGCTCTTCTTGACGAATATCTTTGTGGTGTTCTCTGTATTTCCTGGACTTGAATGTTTGCCTGCCTTGCTATGTTGGGGAAGGTTTCCTGGATAATATCCTGAAGAGTATTTTCCAGCTTGGATTCATTCTCTTCGTCGCATTCAGGTACGCCTATCAAACGTAGATTAGGTCTTTTCACATAGTCCCACATTTCTTGGAGACTTTGTTCATTCCTTTTTACCCTTTTTTCTCCAGTCTTGCCTTCCCGTTTTATTTCATTGAGTTGATCTTCAACCTCTGATATCCTTTCTTCTGCTTGGTCAATTCGGCTGTTGATACTTGTGCATGCTTCACGAAGTTCTCGTGTTGCATTTTTCAGCTCCATCAATTCACTTATATTCCTTTCTATTTTGTCCATTCTTGTTAGCATTTCATCAAATCTTTTTTCAATGTTCTTAGTTTCTTTGCATTTGGTTAGAACATGTTCTTTAAGTTCACAGAAGTTTCTTACTACCCACCTTCTGAATTCTGATTCTGTCATTTCATCACACTCGTTCTCCATCCAACCTTGTTCCCTTGCTGGTGAGGAGTTGTGATCCCTTTTAGGAGGAGAGGTGTTCTGGTTTCGGGTGTTTTCATCCTTTTTGCGCCGGTTTCTTCCCATCCTTAAGGATTTATCCACCTGTCGACTTTGTAGTTGCTGGCTTTCAGATTGGGTCTCAAATCTTTCAGATTGACGTTCTGTTTGTTGATGATGAGGTTATTTCTGTTTCTTGGTTTTCCTTCTGACAGTCTGGCCCCTCTGCTGTAGGTCTGCTGAGGTTCACTCCAGGTCCTGCTTGCCTGGGGTTCACCTGCAGCAGCTGTTGAACAGCAAGGGTTGTTACCAGTTTTCTTCTTCTGCTATCTTTGTCCCAGAAGGATACCCGCCTAGTGTCAATCTGATCTCTCTTTTATGAGGTGTCTTTTTGGATATATAGGGGTCAGGGAGCTGCTTGAGGAGACGGTCTTTTCTTTATAGGAGCTCAAATGGTGAGTTGTGAGCTCTGTTGTTGTTCATTCAGAGCTGCTGGGCAGGTACTTTTAGGTCTGCTGCAGCTGAACTCATAAACTGCTTTTTGTTCCCAGGTGCTCTGTCCCAGGGATTTAGGGCTTTATTTATGAGTTTCCGTTATGCTGCCGCCTTCTTTTTTTTTTCCTTCAGACCTGCGCAGCCCAGCAAGGAGGCCGCCTAGTCACTGTTGGCCTATGGCAGCTTTGCTGAGCTGCTGTGGGCTGCGCCCCGCTGCCGAGTGAACTTTCCTGCAGTCCTGATTATATGGGTGTAGTTAGAACTGCTTTGGCGATGGTGGCCCGCCTCTGTTGGGGCGGAGTCTCTGCTGTGGCGGGTTGCCTTGGCAACGGCAGGCTGCCTCAGCAATGGCGGATTGCCTGGGCAACGGCGGGCTGCCTCGGTAATGGCGGACGCCCCTCCCCGACAGAGCTGGACCGTCCCGGGTTCAGCTGTGCTTGCTGTGAAACTCTCAATCCAGAGTTTCTGGTTGCTGTTCTTTTGTGGGGGTGGGGCCAGCCGAGCCTGATCGCCTGGCTCCCTGCCTCAGAGCCTTTTTTAAGTTGGTGTTCCAGTCGCCTGTTGAAGAGGCGCCGGGGTCTGTTTGTTTTCCCCTGCGGCCACTCACTGCGCTGGCTTAAACAGCGGCACTGAGGTTTGTGGCGCTTTTTTTTTTTTTTTTTCTCTGCCCTGGAATCTACTGTCCTGGTTCTCTGCTCAGTTCCCTTTTTGAACCAGCATATGGGCGACTTCCCGTGGCTCCAATCGCCAGCCTAAAGGGCCCCCGGACCAGTGTATTTTGTATGGAGAACCGCGGCTCCGGGGCGCCGACAAAGCAGCCGCGTGGGGCAAAGCAGCGGCACCAGCCGGCACAGCCGCGCTGGCGACCTGTGGAGCTCCTCTGCCCGGGAATTTCCTAGTCTGTGGGCAATAAAAACGCGGCGTCCACTCACCCTCTGCGCTTTCACTGGGAGCTGCAATCCTGAGCTGTTCCTAAACTGCCATCTTGGATCGGATCTCCTCGCCAAATCTTTAAGACTCTATATTTAACATTTAGAACTGTCTTTGTCTCTTAGTGGGTTAAATATTTAATAACATAGTAGTGAGACTATTCAGCTAATATTAATTGTGCACTCACCATTTTCCAGACATTCCTTTAAGTGCCTATTTTTATGAACTCATGCAGTTATCACAATAGTCCTACAATTTCAGTGTTTTTATTATTATCTTCATTTTAAAGATGAGAATGCTGGAGGCAGAGAGACCTTACATTTTTGCCTAAGGACACACAGTTAGTAATGAAAAAGTTGGGATTCAAAATCAAGCAATTTAATGAATTGATTCAATGACTCTAGAAGAACTCAAAACAAATATTCTATTTAGTAAAAAAAATCACTGGTCTCTGTGTTACATCGTTACTCATCATAGTCTTTATGTTTTGCCTTTGTCTTATTATGGAAAAGTGGGAGGCAGTCCCTTATTTTTCTCTGTGGTAAACTGTAATGCCTAATTGCTTAAAGATGTTATATTTTTATTGAAGAATGAAGCTATATTTAATGTTTAAAATTAGGTTGAGGCAGAAGGAAAGAAATAACTGTTTATAGAGCTTTCATATTATCATGAGCAAATAATTTAGAATGTCTGAGACTAGAGATGTGGGCTACATTTTATAGACCACAGTGAAAATGATCAATTAAAGTACTTCATTCCCATATTCCTCACCAGTCCATGTCTATTTTGTTCTTCTCTGAATCTACATCAGTTAGATTATCTCTCTATGTCCAGATAACCATTTAAATTGGGTACTTAACACATATTAAATGAATACTACCCAGTCTAGATATGAGTCCTTGATAGCTCTTTGAAAGGGCCTGAGTAACAGAAAGATCAATTAACAGTTTTAATAAATTCTAGTCAGACTTATTTCTCTAGCATTCAGGAAAAAATATCCAAATGATGTCTCTGCCATAAGTAGATTAAAAATACATCTTGTACTTTATTCTGTTAAGCAGTCATACCTGTCCTTTGCGCTCCGTTTTACATTCCTGTAAGGAATTGAGTGGAATGTGAGCTATTTAACATGAGACACTTAGCAGGCTCATTTTTCTAGTTTGGACTCATTTGTCCAAATGACATTAGAATGCATAAAATATTTGAAATTGATAACATTTTGATATAACCTCTCCTTTTAAATATACAAAATGAAATAATTATAGAGCTATGTGCTCATGCTACTCTTTATATCCTTAATGATAAAGGCAGAAGCTAAATATTATTTTGCTGTCTTTGATGGTCCTGCTTGCCTTATTACCATAATATATAGTGTTATGCAATAATAGTTTTCAGGATTTAAATAGCACTTCTAAATGTACTTAACCTACTTTAAATGATAAATAATGAAATAAGCAACCACCAGCAATTATTTTTATGAAACAATTAAGAATCTATGTTCTTGAAAAGACATTGATTCAGATTTTCATGCTCCATGACAAATGAAGCACACTTACTAATCCTCCCTCTTAAATCCCATTGCAATAAGCATGAAAATGCTCTAAAAGGAACAAATACATAAAATAAGCAAAAACAAAACATAGAGCATCAATAGTCTGAAGAGGCTGAAGGCATAAAGCTAATTGGGCTGATGTTCCTTTTATGAGCAGAGATGAAAACCAATCTGCGTTGTGGAGGGATCACAAAGAACTGACAAATGTCCTGAGTAGGGTTGTGCTTTGTGACAGAGAAAGTAATTATTTAAAAGACTATATACTGAACTATGACATCTTGAACCCAGTCTCCCATGCCCATCCTTGTGTGTACAAAGAGAAGACAGATGTGGCAGTAACAGAGAAGTAGAGTTTGATCTACATTCTAAGGAGGGCTAGAATCCCAAATGTGAGCAATAGCGATCCCAAACAAACTCCTTTAATTTTAGCATGAAAATAGATGAAGGTGGCTGAGAAATAGCTGCTCTAAACTGTCCATGTTATTATGCTATTATCTCTTGATTTCAAATTTACTGATGTATACCCCATTTTGCTGTAATAGAACTAGGATTCTGCACCCTTTGCAGTCATCTTCCGGCCAATAGGAGGCACCAAAGGGAGATTCCATGGCTCTTGCCGGCAACATCATCAGAGCAGCACTTCTTTACCTGGACAGCAGCAGCAGATTATTCCAGTAGTAGCTGTTGATTCTAGTTTGCAGTTTTTCCAACACAGAATTAGCTTTATCGTGTCCCCTCAGACTTCAACACCAGCTGTGCTGAATCTCATTCTCACAGATTTTGAGTCTTGGCTTTGCATGGCCTTTCCTCTGAGCTTCCAAAGCACCAGAACAAACTGAATAATGTTCCTCCTCAAAGGTCTGAGTCCCAGCTCCACAGGTCCTCCCATGCTCCTGAGGCACCAGTACCAGCTGAGCAGTGCTTCTTCCTCAGAGGTGTATGCCTTAGTGCCACAGAACCCACCCTTCAAACCTCTGAGTTCTAACAATTCCAACTTTTCCGCCTTTACCCCTGCCACCCTAGTTGTCATAACTGCTTAGTGAAGTTATTATCTTTTTGCCTTCTTAGTTATCTAATACCTAGTTAATAATTTTTTACATTAAATACTCTTTGTTAAAATAAGTGAGGTTGTTATTGTCTCCTGATTTGACCCTGACTAGTAGTGAAGTAAACTCTACCAACAAAACCAAATTCAAAGCCAGTGCTTCCAATCAGGGTGGAAGCTTGTAGGCAAAGCAGACATATATAATTGTGCAGGAAACAACACTAAGAAGCCTAGTCATTCATTTATCAATAAAACAAAAAGAAAACAAGAACCATGAGTCACCTGGGGAAAAATGCAGCACAACATATAAAATCCAAGATAAACAGATTAAGTAATACTTGGTAAAGTGGAGATATGTTGAAACACAAGAGAATGCTTAAAATAATTGTATGTATCTTACACCATATAAAAAATGTGCAAAGATGTTTCAGCCATATGAAAATAAAAGATTGTGCATTCCATACTAGATAAAGGAGAAACGTAGAAGAAAATAAAGCAGTTTTGAAGATGGAAAGTACATGTAAGTGTAATATTTTAAAAGTAATCAACACTTAGAATATACTTATTTAAATTTTAAAACTTTATAGAGTTTCAGAACACTAAAGACAAGATAAACTTGGTTAGGACATTAAAAAATCACCTGAAAAATTATGAGAATTGGACTTTCCATCAACATGAATGCTATAAGAAAAGAGAGAACTGCCTTCAAAGATGAAAAGAAAAAAATCACCTTTGAATTTTCCACTTTTTCAAAAAATCAACAGATTGTCAAGATAAAATAAGCCTTTTCAGAACGTGTAAGAAAGTGAGAAAGTTTTCTACAATGGCATCTTTCCTAAAAAGCACTTAAGGATTATTGAGGCAAATGAAAAAGTGTTATTTAAAAGAAAGAAGAAACAAAATCCAAGGAAAGGCAGATCTAAATTATAAATAAAAGCAAAAGAAAGTCTAGAAAGTTAGCTGTAGAGAAGTCTAAGGGCGCCATCCCAGAATTATAAGAAGGCCACAGAGTTCCAAGAAGACTATTTAAGAAAATAGATCCCGTTACACACATTTTGTGGATAGGAAGCTGAAGGATCTCAGCATTCAAACAAAGTTACAGATTTTTCTTAACAAGAAAAAAAGAAATAAAATAAATACAAAGTATACTAAAAGCTATATAAGAAAGTCATTCTCCCAATATAAAGCAAATTTAAATGTGATCTGGTTTTGTGAAATTGATTACCAGAATGAAGGTAGAATCAGCAGACCACAAGGTTTGTAGCTTTTTCTTCAAGGTGCATGTGTTAGTACTATGACTTTTTGTTGTTTTGTTAAGTATGATCACATATTTGATTCTTAAGTTATTGGTTTATAAGTTTTAGAATCAGTCTAGACAAATACAGTAGATGTCAATCTACTGTACTATACCTAGAAGACATAAATTTTATACATCTTGAAAATATAAAAGTAATTCTAGGTTTGGTGACAAAGCAAAGAGGAAGAGGTGGGAGAAGATTACATGATTGTCGCTCTGTTATACACTGTAAATGTCAGAGCTACCCTAAAGGGGAAGATAAGTATGGGTCTTAGCGTAGGTGTGGGAGTTATACAAGACATCAATAAGAAATTTACTATTATGTTTTTGGGGCAGAGACTGCTGTTTACCAAAATTCATGCTTCTTCCACAAAGTTGTCTTTGGGAAGCAGCTGTCCAGCCTGACTATGTTTCCTTGCTCCCATTTTCTGCCCCTAAGTGTTGCTGTATTGCTAGCACTTGCCAGTTGAACGTGGAGAGTGATGTGTGTTATTATACTTCCATGCCAAGAGTTTTAAGAGGTGGATGTGGCTTTTTCACACTCCTTTTTTCCTTCCACAACCTAGAGGCAGAGGTTAATAAAGATCTCCAGGATGACAGAGCTGCAAAAGCAATACAGTAACTTTTAATTTACTATGCCATTGAATAAGTTAACTTTCTCAGCTACCTGAGAGGCTGAGGTGAGAAGATTTCTTGAGCCCAGGAGGTTGAGGCTGCAGTAGGATACAATCACAGCACTGCACTCCACCCTGGGAAACAGAGTGAGGCCCTAGCTCTTAAAAAAATTAGAAGTTAAAACATTTCATAATTTCAAATGGAAAGTCAATATATATTATAATATCTACTTCATAGTGCTGCAAAATGTATTATGTTCTAAGTACATGGGGAATAAAATAAAATCAATTATTTAGAAAAAAATATGTATTTCAAAAGTCTAAACAGCACAGTAATGCTCCATATAAAGAATCATGTTTTGTAACTTTATACAAGTATTTAAAAATCATATGAATATTGTATATAATCATAAAAATCATTTAAATGCATATGCCTCTATATCCTTTCGTCATCTTGCTCTATTTCCAAAACCACTTTGTGTGTTGGTAGAGGAGGCATTTAATAGTTTTTTAAATAAAAAATAAGTTGGATCTTAAAGGGGAGGCTTATTACTTGTCTAAAGTCATGTTTTATTTAATAATAGTAAACACAAAATTGGAACCATGTGGGAGGCCGAGGCAGGTGGATCACGAGGTCAAGAGACCGAGACCATCCTGGTTAACATGGTGAAACCCCGTCTCTGCTAAAAATACAAAAAATTAGCTGGGCATGGTGGTGCGTGCCTGTAATCCCAGCTACTCAGGAGGCTGAGGCAGAATTGCCTGAACCCAGGAGGCGGAGGTTGCGGTGAGCCGAGATCGCGCCATTGCACTCCAGCCTGGGTAACAAGAGCGAAACTCCATCTCAAAAAAAAAAATTGGAACCATGATTTTCAGCCTCCTAATGATCATTTCTCATAAAGTTTGTGCTTTATTAATAGTATCAGTTGTGGTTTTAATATGGTTATTGCTTAAAAGAGAAATGTTATGGCTTTCTAATGGAAGCCATGATAGTGAACGAGACTGTACAGGGTGAATGTATAAAATGAGACAAAAAGAAGGCCTAAGACATAATCTTCAGGAAAGCTAACAGGGAAGGAAAGGCAGGACAACCTGCAAATTATGAAGAAGTGACTGATGAAGTAGAAAACATATCAGGGGACTGAGTGAAATGTCACAGAAGCCAAGGGATGGGACCATTTCATCAAAACAATTAAGTGATCCAAAGGATTCAATTATGTTAAAAGAAAAATGTCCATTTGATTAAGGAACAAAGATGTCATTGGTGATTTTGGCAAGAGGAACTTCAGTAAGCTGGCAGAAGCAGAGGTAGACTTCTGTGAGTTGAGTGATTTGAAGAGGAGGTGGTTTGAAGAGTTATGGTGGACGATAATTTTGTCTTTGAAGAAAGGGAAATGATGAGGGAAGTAGCTAGAGGTGAATGTAGGGTCATGGAAAGATTTGTTTTGTTTTATTGTAAAATAGTAAAAATTTAAATGTGTTTAAGTGTTGATAAGAACAAACTAGCAAACAAGGAGTTGGAGACAGGGCAAAGAAAGGTGACAATCAGTGACAGAGGTCTCCAGGTGAGGGCATCCAGAATATATTGTAGAAGTACATCTTTTATAGAGGAGTGTCTCACTTCTACCAATAAGAAGGAAGGAAGAAAGGGTAAGATGGATCCAAGTGTATGTGTAGGTTTGCTGGGAGAAGGGTTTGCATCGGATGAATTTTCTTAACTTTGAGAAATAACAGAGAAGGTATAAAGGGACTGACAATTTGAATCAAATGGAGACCACAGAAATTGAAAACAATAACTTACTTGGGAAACCTAGAAAAAGTCCCAGCCAGCAACAACAATCACACTAAAGCTGGAGACCATGAATTTACAGAGTCGTTAGACTGCATAGTTTTGGGATTTTCTCTGGTAGCAATGAGCAAATACGTAATAGGTATAGGATCAAAATATTTAAAAGAAATAAAAGCATGCATGAAAAATGGACTGCCTATTGACATGTGCAAACACATATGAAATTCAAAGTAATCGGAAGGCTTTCAAAAGTATCTCCGTAGCTCCTAATACTGAATGCTGGGGCCACTACCTAGGAAATAGGTTTAGTCATGTCAGGCATGCCCCAAGCTATTGGAATTTAATTTATATAACCATTCTAAGCAACTGAATTAGAAACTAAAATCTATAGCTACCAGACTGGTTCTACAATCACATGACACCTATGAAAAGAAAATTGGTCTTTCTTCATAATAAGGGATGAATTTTTGTCTATGAAAATTCTGACAGAGCACTGGGCTTTGGAAGTAGGAAAGCTGCTAAGGCCATTGGCCACATGAATTGGTTCCAATCCTTAATGCTTTAGATTTTTCAGATTTACATATGCCAATGCTGTTTAAAGTTTGACCTAAAATAATCAAAAAAGTTGTGTGCAAAATTTGACACAACATTTAAAACCATGTTAGTATTTTCAATTATTTATTTATTATTATTTTTTAAGATGGAGTCATGCTCTGTCACACAGGCTAGAGTGCAGTGGCACAGTCTTGGCTCACTGCAACCTCCACCTCCTGGGTTCCAATGATTCTCCTGCCTCAGCCTCCAGAGTAGCTGGGATTACTGGTGCCTGCCACCATACCTGGCTAATTTTTGTATTTTTAGCAGAGACAGGGTTTCACTATGTTGGCCAGGCTGGTCTTGAACTCCTGACCTCATGATCCACCTGCCTTAGACTCCCAAAGTGCTGGGATTACAGGCGTGAGCCACCATGCCCAGTATTTTCAATATTTAACACAGTTGCTCACTTTTTCCTTGCACCTCATTGTTCACTGGCTTCCAAGATAACCACTTATAGATTCCCCCTATCTGGCTGCTTTTCTTAGTTTGATTCTGCTTATCATCCTGTCCTCTACATCTGGAGATTTTTTCTGCATTTACTACCTGGAGAAACTCTTTTAATTTCATGGCTCTAAAAATATTATCTTTGTGCTGTTTACTCCCAGTTTATACCTTTAGCCTAGACTCCTCTTTGAGTTCAAACTCACATATCCAATACCACTACTTATATGTCTGAAAGACATCCCAAACTTGTCCAAAAATTAGCTCTTGACTCCTCTTTCCCACCAGCACTGCTCTCAAATAAAATCTTACTACACATTTCCCCATCTCAGTAAATGGAAACTATCTTCCTATGTTTCTTACACCAAAGATGCCTGGGAACTCTAGGTCTCTGTGCTTTTTCACCCACCCTTATCCAATCAATCAGCACACCCTGTTAACTATGCCCATCTAAACAGATTTCGAATTCATCCACTTCTTACCACCTTCACTGATACCACCCACAGATAAGGCAAGGTTCTTTCTAATTTTTGCTGTTATAAACAAAGTTACAATGAAACATTCTTGAACAAGACTCTGTCCACATATGTTGCTATTTCTCTGATTTAGGTAACTAGTAGGGTAAATACCTTACTTAAATAGATATGGTGCAATTGCCCTTTAGAAAGTTTATGCAATTTGTGTATCCTCCAGAGGTATGTGGGAAAAGAATAATGTTAAAATATCTTCCTGTGCCTCCTAAGATGTGTAAAAGCAGAAAAGGGAATGGGGAGAATGTTAGACTAGAAAATCTGGTAGGAGTAGAATAGAACTCTGGTGTTATTTTCAGATCAAAGACTGTCATTCTTCGATACATAATGAGGTGCTGGATGTGGAAGATAACGTTACCATGGATGGAAATGGAGAAACGATTGGTTTCCAAGATGTTTCAACCAGAGGCATTTCCAAGACCTACTTAAATTTTGGATACGTTTTGTGTTTTCACCTATATCTGATATTGTAGGTTAAAAATGTACCCCAGTAATAATTTGCTCCATCACTTATATTTATTAGGCAAGCAAGCTTCATGGTCAAGTTGAATGCAAAAGTTTTGCCTGCATATAGATTTAAAAGTATTGACAAGACATTTCTAGGCCATCATTAGTAAGAGAAAAAGAGAGTGTTAGAAGTAATTTAGTGGAGAATAAATGGCTTACCCAATAGAATAAATGAGATAATCACAATCATTATCCCTCTGAGTGTAGGTATGCAATTCATTTATTTTGATCATGACCTAATAGAATTAATGTTGCCAATCTGCCCTACCCCTAAGGCACATATTTAATGTTTATTGGGTTTAATCTTGAAGGTAATTATATACAGAAATACAGTGTATCCTGAAATATTCTGGTTTGGAAGTAAGAATGTACCCATGTGGTGAACATATTCATATTAGAGAGGGGAAATGTAGAGGGTGAATGTAGCATAGCTGATATACTTCTTAAGAAAATATTAATCAGAGAGTGTGCCTTATCAGGAGTGGGGAAAAAGAAGTACCAAAATCTCCACCCAGACTGAAAAACAAAGAGACAGTGCTCACGCCCCATCCTGAGACCAAGCTCTGGCTTGGTCTTTGGTTCTTCTTTTGGTGAACGAGTATAAGGAAAACTGCTAGCCTTTCATGTCAGAGAGAAGAATCAGAACAGGCCATGTGACCGATACAATATATTTCTCTCCTCCTCCAAGTTTAAATTATAGAGATTCCATGAACAAAATCCAAATGAGTAGAGGGAAGGAAATGAGATATTTGGGCAGTGGGGAAGGGGTAGCAGAAATATTATAACTGTTTGAGTTCTTACAAGTTTAATACATTTAAAAAATAATATATATGTTATGCTGTAGGTGAAGATTCCCATTTGGATCAAATATGAAGGCTGCAAAAGATAGACTATAAGTTACTCAATGGGAAGTAACTAGATCATCCCACTCTGCACTAAGAGTGGGAAGGAGAAAATTCTGCACTAAGGAGAGACTAAAACACTTTAGAAAGGTCAAACTACTGCAGGTTTGAGCCTGACTAAATGCAAGTGGCAAAAGGCAAACCATATGCCACTGTATATAGCAATCTTCAGGTATATGAGCTCCAAACCAGTCCTGGCCACACCACAAAGTATAATGTCCTGAACAAATCAGGACACAACTTACCTAAATCTAATCCAATGCCAAGTGACCATGAAACATTTTTGTGGCCCTGAAGTTAAGAAGTCCTCCTTGTTTCATAAGCCTGTCTTAGAGCAACATAGAACTCTAGCCATGATTCACTGGATTTGCCCAGGGAAATTTTAGTCAAGTAGAATAGTTCCAGAGGTCTGCCCAAAGAGAAAAAACCAGCACATAGGACCACAAGATATTAATTTTTTCTGTTAGCAAAATGGATGTCTATAATCACTGCTCCATAGAGTACCAAGAATACCACATCAAATGAAGAACTATTTCCCAGTTCACACCATTGTCAGTATTCTCTTTATATACTACCTCCCCTTCCTGTACTTCAGCCCACATTTTAGTTCTCCCACAGAGACGAGTTCACTTTGTTAGTACTAGCAGGAATTACCACCAAAGCTTGAGAGAACCCTGGAAGAAATGTGAAACTTGAGAAACTATGTGATTAAAATAGTATTAATAGCAGTTGAATCCTCTGAATAAGTCCTCTGGGTTTACTAAGGGACATCACGTTCTAGGCCTTTGACAAAGACAGTAAATCCTCTCACCATTGTGCTTCCACAGCAACTATAGACCATCATTGTGCCATTTTTTATAATCTTCTTTATTCTCCCTTACTTTTTTGGTCCAATTATTTTCCTCTGTAGATTGTAAACCTTGCCTGATTCATCTTTGTGATGAATATTGCTCTCCCAGAGATAATAAAGGAACCCCATTAGCTATGCATTCAGATATCTTGGGGTTTTGTCCTGATTCTTCATTTAACTAGCTAGTCCTCTTTGGGAAAATCTCCTCACTGATTCATGACACATATTTTCTTCACCTGTAAGGTGAAGTGGTTGAACTAGATGATCTAAATTATTTTTACCAGCTCCACCTTCTAAGATTTAAATTATTCAAAATAAATGTATTGCAATCAACTGGTTCTTTACTATATGTTAGCTGACAGCAATTTTTCAACAACCATATATGCTATGATCCTTCTACTCTCAATTTAATAAAAAAATTAGCTAACAATATAAAGAGGAATATCATTTATAAATGTATAGACCAGAAAACATTTTTAAAATATGTATTTTATTGCATTTTAGGTTTTGGGGTACATGTGAAGAACATGCAAGATTATTGCATAGGTACATACATGGCAGTGTGGTTTGCTGCCTTCCTCCCTATCACTTATATGTAGCATTTCTCCCCATGTTATCCCTCCCAAACTCCCCACCCCCACTGTCCCTCCCCTAGTTTCCCCACACACACAGACCCGAGTGTGTTATGCTCCCCTCCCTGTGTCCATGTGTTCTCATTGTTCAACACCCACCTATGAGTGAGAACACGCGGTGTTTGATTTTCTGTTCTTGTGTCAGTTCGCTGAGAATGATGGTTTCCAGGTTCATCCATGTCCCTACAAAGGACACAAACGCATCGTTTTTTATGGCTGCCTAGTATTCCATGGTGTATATGTGCCACATTTTCCCTGTCCAGTCTATCATCAATGGGCATTTGGGTTGGTTCCAAGTCTTTGCTATTGTAAACAGTACTACAATGAATACTCATGTGCATGTGTCCTTACAATAGAACGATTTATAATTCTTTGGATATATACCCAGTAATGGGATTGCTGGGTCAAATGGAATTTCTATTTCTAGGTCCTTGAGGCAGCACCACACTGTCTTCTACAATGGTTGAATTAACTTACTCTCCAACAGTGTAAAAGTGTTCCTATTTCTCCACATCCTCTCCAGCATCTGTTGTCTCCAGATTTTTTAATGATCGCCATTCTAACTGGCATGTGATGGTATCTCAGTGTAGTTTTGATTTGCATTTCTTTAATGACCAGTGATGATGAGCATGTTTTCATATGTTTGTTGGCTTCATACATGTCTTCTTTTGTAAAGTGTATGTTCATATCCTCTGCCCACTTTTGGATGGATTTGTTTGTTTTTTTCTTGTAAATCTGTTTTAGTTCTTTGTAGATCCTGGATATCAGCCCTTTGTCAGATGGGTAGATTGCAAACATTTTTTCCCATTCTGCTGGTTGCCGATTCACTCTAACGACTGTTTCTTTTGCTGTGCAAAAGCTCTGGAGTTTGATTAGGTCCCATTTGTCTATTTTGGCTTTTGTTGCCAATGCTTTTGGTGTTTTAGTCATGAAGTCCTTGCTTATGCCTCTGTCCTGATGGTTTTGCCTAGATTTTCTTCTAGGGTTTTTATGGTGTTAGTTCTTATGTTTAAGTCTTTAATTCGTCTGGAGTTAATTTTAATGTAAGGTGTCAGGAAGGGTTCCAATTTCTTCTTTCTGCACAATGGCTAGCCAGTTTTCCCAACACAATTTATTAAACAGGAAATCCTTTCCCTGTTGCTTGTTTTTGTCAGGTTTGTCAAAGATCAGATGGTTGTAGATGTGTGGCGTTGCCTCCAAGGCCTCTGTTCTGTTTCATTAGTCTATATCTCTGTTTTGGTACCAGTACCGTGCTGTTTTGATCACTAGCCTTGTAGTATAGTTTGAAGTCAGGTAGTGTGGTGCCTCCAGCTTTGTTCTTTTTGCTTAGAATTGACTTGGCTACATGGGCTCTCTTTTGGTTTCTTATGAAGTTTAAGGTGTTTTTTTCCAGTTCTGTGAAGGAGGTCATTGGTAGCTTGATGGGGATAGCGTTGAATGTGTAAATTACTTTGGGCAGTATGGCCATTTTCACGATATTGATTCTTCCTAACCATGAACATGGAATGTTTCTCCATCTGTTTGTGTCCTCTCTTATTTCATTGAGCAGAGGTTTGTAGTTCTCCTTGAAGAGGTTCTTTACATTCTTTGATAGTTGTATTGCTAGGTATTTTATTATCTTTGCAGCAATTGTGAATGGCAGTTTGTTCTTGATTTGGCTCTCTTTAAGTCTGTTATTTGTGTATAGGAAAGCTTGTGATTTTTGCACATTGATTTTGTATCCTGAGACTTTGCTGAAGTTGCTTATCAGTTTCAAGAGATTTGGGGCTGAGACGATGGGGTCTTCTAAATATACAATCATGTTGCCTGCAAATAGAGACAATTTGACTTCCTCCTTTCCTAATTGAATACGCTTTATTTCTTTTTCTTGCCTGATTGCTCTGGCTAGAACTTACAATACTATATTGAATAGGAGTGGTGAGAGAGGGCATCCTTGTCTAGTGCCAGATTTCAAAACATTTTTTTAAGATAAAGCCAAGGCTATAAAGAAGGTTCCAGGAAAATCTCATCCAAGATCTTTTGCTCCAGATGAAGAAACTGTAGTGTCAGCCAAGAGAGGGAAAATGAGATCGTAGTGCCAGTGGGTTCCAGTCCCAAGAGAGAACTCAGCATACCCCATTCTTCATCCACTACTTCTTCACTAGCCCATATTTCATGGCAAATGTTTGTAGGAAGAAAGGTTTCTAAAGGATTTTTGAAGCAAGCAGCAACCTACCAGGAGTCCTTTCCTTGGTTATAGTAAATTGACTGTTCCTCTTAGTAAAACCTGTTTATTTTCCGCAGATTGCTTCTCCCTAGTTCCCTGGCTTGTTTTGGTTAGATATGGGGCCAGTTTAGCAGCTGCCTGGATGTCAACAATATGAGTGCCAGGAGAAGATTGGTACCAACCTCTTTGAAGACACTCTAATTCTCTCTCTTCTGGAGTCAGATTTGCAGAGGGGAAAAAATCTGGAGGAAGATGGCAGAGGGCTCTAGTATTCTCCCCTTGCAGGGAGTGGCATGCGGCTCTGATGCCTTTGTTCCAAGTAGATTTGGAAGGCACATGTGGTCATATGAGCTTGGTAATTGTAGGAAAAATGTCTTTCAGGTTAAAAGTAATATTAATAATTACTATTGCAATGCCCCATTGGAGAAGCTGAGGTCAACATCAGATTTGAAATCTTTAAAGTGGATACAAAACTATTTCAGAAATGCAAACAATTAAGTGTGTTGTGGGCAATGGTGCTGCTGGTAAAACATGTCTCCTGATATCCTACACAACAAATTTCCGTCAGAATATGTCCCAACTGTTTTTGACAACTATGCAGTCACAGTTATTATTGGTGAGGAACGATATACTCTTGGACTTTTTGATTCTGCTGGGCAAGAGGATTATGACAGATTACAACTGCTGAGTTATCCACAGCCATGTATTTCTAGTCTGTTTTTCAGTGGTCTCTTCACCTTCATTTGAAAATGTGAAAGAAAAGTAGGTGCCTAAGATAACTCACCACTGTCCAAAGACTCCATTCTTGCTTGTTGGGACCCCAATTAATCTCAGATGACCCCTCTACTATTGAGAAACTTGCCAAGAGCAAACAGAAACCTGTCACTCCAGAGACTGCTGAAAAGCTGGCCCATGACCTGAAGGCTGTCAAGTATGTGCAGTGTTTTGCACTTACACAGAAAGGCCTAAAGAATGTATCTGACAAAGCAATATTAGCTGCCCTGTAGCCTCCAGAACTGAAGAGGAGCCATAGGTGTGTGCTGCTATGAACATCTCTCCAGACCTCTTTCTGCACAGCTGGTGTTGGCATCATACTAAAAGCACTGTTTAAATCAAGCTAAAGATTAAAAATTAAAATTCATTTTTTGCAATAATGACAAATGCCCTGCACTTACCCACATGCACTTGTGTGAGACAAGGCCCATAGTTATGGCCACCACTCCCCCTCCCAGTACTAGTTAATTTTGAGTAATTGTGTATTGCCAAAAAAGTGATTGGTACTAGTTTTTGTTTTGTTGCTTCAAATTTTGTTTGTTTGTTTGTTTAAAAGCAAGGTATGCTTGTGGATGACTCTTTAACAGACAAATTGGAATTGTTGAAGCCACTCCCTTGTTCCAGTCTGGAGATTAATCTGAGATGTCTTAGTGGTTTTTTTTCTTGTCTTTTTTTTGAGGGGGGGAGTGTATGGGGAGTTTGTTTTTTAGTTGTCTTGTTTTTAAATTCATTAACCAGTGGATAGTCCTTCAGGGGAGAAGGATGGATTAATTCCACGTTCCACCTCCTAGATCTAGTGTAGAAAACATGTTCGTCATCTAGCACTCTTAGGAAGGAATATAGTAAATGCCTCATTTAATAACATATTCCTTTTTGAAAGTTGCTTTTTCTCTCTTCCCTTGAGTAGATCCAGTATTTGATGAAACTCATAAAAATGGGTGGAGCCTGTCTTGCCCCTCCTCTTTTCTAGGAAGCCCTATATGTGACTGCTACTTTGAAGGACATTTGTTTGCCATTTGCTGATTTTTTTTGGAACTTAATGTCTAACTTCTTTCACTGATAAATGAAAAAAAGCATTGTACCTTTCAAATACACCAAATGAATTGAGTTTGTAATTATATTTTTTTTATTCTGCAAGTCATTATCTTATATGCTTAGGATAGATTTGCAACTCGGTAGTATGTGGTGTTCCTAGGATGCAGCTGAAGACCTGGTATGTAGAGAAAATTCAAGGGGTGATGCTAGAAGACAGACATCTGTGGAATGATTCACAGCCTCTTAAGTTAGGAGGTTGGAGGCCTGCTTCATTAAGAAGCTGAGGGTAGGTTTGGTGGGGGGAGAACACTTAACAACATGAGGACTAGTCAGGGGAATCCCCTTATTTCTGTTTTGCATATGAGGAACCCGAAATCAGCCAGGTGAGGCTCTCTAGTTTAATAAAAATCATGAAAAGAGTCTTATGAAGACTCTTCGTAAGTGTTAATTGGGATTTTATCAGCTTATTTTGGTTGCAGATTCCAAATTTTTTAAATGTTGAGGTAATTTTTGCACCTTCCCAATCCTAATTCTTGTAGATTCACTAGTGTTGAACCAATGCTTGCTTTCTTATATCTCAATTTTTTGTATATTCATTCTTTCCAGATGTATTAAACAAACAAAAACCCTTCAAAAAGGTAATATTACTAGTTACTATTGACTTAGCTTTTCACGAGGTGTTAGGTAACTCTCTAAGCATTTTACATGTATTATTTCTTTAACTCATCACTTCAGTCTTACTGTTTTGGAGCATCTGTACTCAATGGCAGGGGGAATTTAAAACAAACCTAGCTGTCTCCATTTTTGGGGAAATGATTAAGTAATATGTACTAAGACACATTCCACGGGAGAAAAAAATAAACTGGGCATACATATAGCACCATAGAGATAATTTAAAGACAAAGTGTGAGAATTTAAAGACAAAAAGTGAGAGACAAAGAGATAATGAGATATGAGAAAATGGACAGATTACCTGTTCCGTAGACTTAGAAAATTTTTAAAAAGAAAAAAAGGCACACAAATAAACAATTACAGAAATAAAAATGAGTCTGGGCACAGTGGCTCATGCCTATAACCCCAGCACTTTGGGAGGCCTGAGGTCAAGAGTTTGAGACCAACATGGCCAACATGATGAAACCCCATTTCTACTAGAAATACAAAAAATTAGACAGGCATGGTGGCAAGTGCCTGTAATCCCAGCTACTCAGAAGGCTGAGGCAGGAGAATCACTTGAACTGGGGAGGTGGAAGTTGCAGTGAGCTGAGGTCATGCCACTGTCCTCCATCCTGGGCAACAAGAGCGAAACTCCATTTCAAAAAGAAGAAGAAGAAGAAGAAAAGGAAGAAGGAGGAGGAGAAAGAGGAGAAGGAGGAGGGGGAGGAGGAGGAGGAGGAGAGGGAGGAGGAGGAAGGGGAGGAGGAGGAGGAAGGGGAGGAGGAGGAGGGAGGAGAAGGAGAAGGAGGAGGAGAAGAAAAGGAAGGAAGGAAGGAAAGAAAAGAAAAGAAAAAAGAAAGAAAAATGGAACATAACAACAGATTTTAAAATAGAGACTAATATGAAAATATCTACATTTGCTTTTCCCCTATTCCGGCCCCACAACTCTTTTTCCTTATTCTTGCTGCCTGGAAATACAGCCCCCCAAAAAGCATCAGCACAGAGGCTTCACTATGGCCTCTGTTCTATAATGAAATTGGGCTAAAGCAGAGTAAGATCAAATATTGGAGGGACGTACATGTTGATTCAACTGTTTATATTGTTTGAGTGTTTAGTTTAAATCCGAAACATAAATATTGAAATATTTGGAGTTACCAAGGTTGGGTGATGAGTACACAGGTATTAATTGTATTTTTTTCAAATTGTAGTACTTGAAGAAATGCCTACGTGTATTTTTTTTTTTTTAATGAGCTTCCTCAACTAGGGATGTTTCTTTTCTTGATTGATTATGCACGAGTGGATTCCTTCCCTATGCTTATGTTATCTGAAGTTTTATTTCTCTATATAGGAATAATGAAATTTAATTTAATTTAATTCTCTTAGATTTCACATCTTTATTCCTCCTTTTTTTTTTTTTTCTTTTTTGAGACACAGTCTCGCTTTTGTTGCCCAGGCTGGAGTGCAATGGTGCGATCTCAGCTCACTGCAACCTCCACCTCCTGGGTTCAAGTGATTCTCCTGCCTCAGCCTCCTGAGTAACTGGGATTACAGGCACCCACCACCACACCCAGCTAACTTTTTGTATTTGTAGTAGAGATGGCGTTTCACTATGTTAGTCAGGCTAGTCTTGAACTTCTAATCTCAGGTGATCCACCCACCTCGGTCTCCCAAAGTGCTGGGATTAGAGGGGTGAGCAACCATGTCTGGCTTTATTCCTCTTAAAAAAACTTTTTTTTTCTTCAGGACCAGTTTTCTTTCTGATGACTCAGTATTTGTCAATGATTAGTGTTGTATCTTGAAGAGACATCAGCAATACTGCTTTGCTATGTCACAAAGTTCCCTTATCAGGACGAAATGACTTCTTCCAAACTTCTAGGAATGTTGTTGAATGACAACATTCAGCCTTCAGCCTGTTGGAGAATTGCTTCTGCTCAAGAGAAGTACCTTGTCCAATTTCAAATTTTCTTCTGAAATTAGCCCACATTCAGTGAATATGGACGTTTGGTTTCCTCATCATAATTCAAACAACTCTCTTGGGTCATTTTGGCTTCATAGTTCCCTGTGAGGTTGGCTGAGGCATTGTTGTGAAGGTACCACACTTAACTTCTCCCTGCCACACAATCCTGCTTCATTCTTCACCCCCTCATAGGTAATGACCCCAAGGACATTTATTAACAAATGTCTTTCCTGCTAATCTGCATCATGTAATCAGATTCCTATGGAAGTGAAGCTATAAAAAGAGGCAATGTAGCATGTTGGAAATAAATGGGTAATGAACTCAGATATGTGCATGTCTTAGTACTAATGCTGCAACAATTCTTCAACTTGGGCTGCCTGAATCTTAATATCCTTAACCTGTAAAATAAGGGTAATGCTTCCTTCATAGAGTTTTTTGAGAATGTATGCAAGTTCTTAACTATAGCAATTATGATTATGAATGATTTTAATAATTATTATCAATAGCAGGTAACATTACAGAATTCAGGAAGAGCAGCAATTCTCCCTTTCTTTTTCTTTGCTCTCCCTTCTTCCCTGTCTCCTTCTTCTTCTCTATTCCTCTCTTCTTCCTTCCTTCTCTCTTTTTTTTAGTTGAATTCATATGTAGAACCATAATGTGACCTAGAGCTCAAGGATCCTTCAGAAAATAGTATTGAAGCCACAAACCTGGAGGCACTGTGAAGGACTGGACCTGATAACTCCTAAGGAATAATCTGCTCACAACACAGTACCGTATCGCAAGACAGACACTAGGAGTGCTTGGATTGTGGTGCATTTCTCCACAGCCACCACCTTGAGAAAGTTACACACATATTCCAACTGCTGGTAGAGACTTGTTGAGACTTCTATAAGCATTTCAGTGTATTTCCTAACTCACCATTATTACACTTCCTTTTTAAGAGGAAAATAGGAATCACTTCATAATCTTTGACATGAATCATCAGTTTCACTTTTCTTAGTCAACTTAATTGCTTCATTGGAATTCACTGTAAACAGATGATGTTTAGCTTTTTCTCACTTTAAAATCTTGAAAATATTCAAAAATTACAGTTTTTTCTTATTACTATAAGATTTAAGGTTTATTTATTGTCTGGTACCAACTTCTTGACCTATGTTACTTAGCATCAAAACAGCCCTTTTATGTTCATTAGCCCATTTCAGAAATAAAGCAAGTATGCCACAGGGAGGTCAAGAAACTTTTCCAAGGTCACAAAGTTAGAGAGGAAAGAGGATTTGAACTCATGTCTTCTGACACCAAGTTATACAACACCGTAACTATGACTCTCCTTCATAAATTAAATGCTTACTACTGTCCACACAAATTAAGAAAAATGATTTAAATTTTAAAATAAGATTTTAATAATGCTGGATTATGACTGAATTATAATTGGAGAACTAAATTCTATTCTTATTGCTTCTTCCATACTATGTTCGTATCTGAAAGGACTTTGACATTTACCTAAAATTGAAAACACATGGGATGATACTATATTACTCACAATCACTGTCTCTACACATAATACCATGTTGACTTATGTACATAATATTTGAAAGAATCTTTGTGTACAGGTGTGTGAGGGCTGCCAACTAATCCTGACCTATTACTCAAATTCTGGGTATGATGTTGAACTATTAGGTATAGCAAGAACACAAACTATCTCATTACTTGATATGACCTTTAAGTGGGAAAGTTCTTGTGAAAAATCATTGTTTCTGGACCTGCCAGAATAACTGGTATTGAACATAACCCTCCCACCATAAACAACTCTAAAAGTGGGCAACTGTTTTCAGACAGTGCAGAGCTATGATCCTTGAGAGAAGAGCAGCCCACAAGGTGAGTTCCATATTTTTTCTAGCTTTCTGCCTAAACATACTTTTCAAACCAGAGTTCAGGGAGGTAGAAGCCAGAGTTTGGAATTCAGTCCAGCTGAAATAGCAAAGTACCTCAAAACAGGGAACTCTGAGGAGGGGAGTCCTGATGGGTATCTTCCCCAAAAGTCCTTTGCTGACAGCTGAATTGTGCATGTAATACAAGGCTACCTAAGGTCTAGCAGAAAGTGGCTAATAATAGACAGAACGCTGAAAAGAAATGCCAGTGGTAATACAATACTAGGGAAAATAGACCTTACTGAATATATTAAACAATCAATTGAGATGTGTCTTAGATTGCTAAAGATGTCATACAAAATGTAGGGATACTGCAGACTGGATGGCATAAAAGACAGAAATTTATTTTCTCATAGTTCTGGAAACCATTAAGTCCAAGACTGAGCTGCTGGCAGGGTTGATTTCTAGTGAGGTCCCTCTTCCCAGTTTGCAGATGACTGCCCTTTCCCTGTAACCTCACATGGCCTTCCTTCTGTGCATAGACATTCTTGGTGTCTCTTACTATTCTTATAAGAATAGCAGCCCTATTGTATTAAGGCCTATCTCATTTAATCTTAATTACCTCCTTAAAGCCCTATCACCAAATAGAGTCATATTGGTGGTTAGAGCTTGTATTTGAGAGAACACAATTCAGCCCATATTATTCTGCCCTCTGGTGCCCCCAAATTCATTTCTTTCTCACATCCACAATAATGTACCCCATCCTAACAGCTGCCAAAGTCAACCTATTGCACCTATTGCAACATCAACTCCAAATTCAAAGTATTATTTATATTTCATCTAAGGAATCAAGGTATGATTCATGCTGAGAAAACATTCATCTCCAGCTGGGAGCTCATGAAACTAGAGAAGCTATATGCTTCCAAAATACAGTGATGGGAAACTTCTTGTTGCTGGTCCAGCATGTAAGGAGCTTGAAAGTCATCACTGTGATGTAACAAAATTAACAAAAACTCCATGAAAAAAAGTGCCTGAGTAAAAAGGCCTAAATAGTAGTTAAAGAATTGCTGGAAACTCAGCATGGAATACATTCTTCTCCTGAGCACATGGATCATTCTCAAAGATAAATTACATATTACATCACAAACAAGTCTGAAAACATTCACAAAAATTGATTTAATGTTAAGCATCTTTTCTGGCTACAATGGAATAAAACTAGAAAACAGCAAGAGGAATTTTGGAAACTAAAAGCACATGACAATTAAGCAATAAGTTCCTAAATGACTAGTGGCTCAATGAAGAGATTAAGAGAATAGAAAAATTTCTTGAAGCAAATGTTAAGTGAAACACAATATACCTAAACCAATGGGACACAGTAAAGGCATTACTAAGAAATGTATAACCATAAATGCCTATGTCAAACAAGAAGAAAAACTTCAAATAAATAACCTAACAGTACATCTGAAAGAATGAGAAAAGCAAGAGCAAACCAAACCCAAAATTAGTAGAAGAAAAGAAATAATAAAGATCAGAGAAGAAATAAAGGAAATTGAGACAAAGTAAACAGGATAAAAGATTAACAAGATGAGTAGTTGGTTTCTTGAAAAGATAAATAAAATTGACAAACCTTTAGTTAGCCAGGATGACTAAGTGAAAAAGAAGTAAGACTCAAATAAATCAGAGATGAAAAAAGAGACACTACAACCAGTACCACAGAAATTAAAAGGATCATTAGTGGCTACTAAGAGCAATAATATGCTAATACATTGGAAAATCTAAAGGAAATGGATAAATTACTAGACACATACAACTTACCAATATTGAACTGTGAGGCAATCCAAAACCTTAGCAGACAAATAACAAATGAGATTGAAGCGGTAATAAAAAGACACCTGGCAGTGAACAACCTGGGGCCTGATGGCTCCACTTCTGAATCTTATGAAACATTTGAAGAAGAACTAATATCAATCCTACTCAAACTATACTGATAAATGGAAGAGTAGGGAATGCTTCCATACTCATTCTACCCAGTATTAGTCTCATACCAAAACCAGACAATGACACATTAAAAACAAACAAACATCTATAGTTAATTTTAGTGTAAGGTGTCAAGAAGGGGTCCAGTTTCTGCTTTCTGCACATGGCTAGCCAGCTTTCCCAACACCATTTATTAACTCCAGATGGATTAAAGACTTAAACATAAGACTTAACACCATAAAAACCCTAGAAGAAAATCTAGGCAAAACCATTCGGGACATAGGCGTAGGCAAGGACTTCATGACCAAAACACCAAAAGCATTGGCAACAAAAGCCAAAACAGACAAATGGGACCTAATCAAACTCCACAGCTTCTGTACAGCAAATAAACAGTCATTAGAGTGAAATGGCAACCAACAGAATGGGAAAAAATGTTTGCAGTTTACCCATCTGACAAAGGGCTGATATCCAGAATCTACAAAGAACTAAAACAGATTTATAAGAAAAAAACAAACAACCCCATTCAAAAGTGGGCAAAGGATATGAACAGATACTTTACAGAAGAAGACATATATGAGGCCAACAAACATATGAAAAAATGCTCATCATCACTGGTCATCAGAGAAATGCAAATCAAAACTACATTGAGATACCATCTCACACCAGTTAGAATGGCGATCATTAAAAAATCTGGAGACAACAGATGCTGGAGAGGATGTGGAGAGATAGGAATAATTTTACACTGTTGGTGGGAGTGTAAATAAGTTCAACCATTGTGGAAGACAGTGTGGTGATTCCTCAAGGACCTAGAAATAGAAATTCCATTTGACCCAGCAATCCCATTACTGGGTATATATCCAAAGGATTATAAATCCTTCTACTATAAGGACACATGCACATGAATGTTCATTGCAGCACTGTTTACAATAGCAAAGACCTGGAACCAACCCAAATGCCCATCGATGATAGACTGGACAGGGAAAATGTGGCACATATACACCATGGAATATTATGCAGCCATAAAAAAGATGAGTTTGTGTCCTTTGTAGGGACATGGATGAACCTGGAGACCATCATTCTCAGCGAACTGACACAAGAGCAGAAGATCAAACACCACATGTTCTCACTCATAGGCGGGTGTTGAACAATGAGAACACATGGACACAGGGAGGGGAGCACTACACACTGGGGTCTGTTGGTGGGAAATAGGGGAGGGACGGTGGGGTGTGGGGAGTTGGGGAGAGATAGCATGGGGAGAGATGCCAGATGTAGGTGATGGGGAGGAAGGCAGCAAATCACACTGCCATGTGTGTACCTATGCAACAAACTTGCATGTTCTTCACATGTACCCCAAAACCTAAAATGCAATAAAATAAAAATAAAACAAATAAAACAAACAAACAAAAATCCCCCAAACTACAGGCCAATATCTCTGATGAATATTGATGCAAAAATCCTCAACAAAATTCTAGCAAACCGAATTCAACAATACATGAAAAAAATCATTCATCGTGATCAAGTGGGATTTATCCCAGTGATGCAAGGATGGTTTGACATACACAAATCAATCAATATGATACATCATTTCAACAGAATGAAGAAAGAAAACCAAACCATATGATCATTTCTACTGATGCTGAAAAATCATTTGATAAAGTTCAACATCCTTTCATGATAAAAGCTCTCAAAAATCTGAGTAAAGAAGAAACATACCTCAACATAATAAAAGCTATATATAACAGAAACACAGCTAGTATCATACTAAATGGGGAAAAACTGAAAGACAATGTTTTCTCTAAGATCTGGAATATGACAAGAAAGTGCACTTTCACCACTGTTGTTCAACATAGTACATTAACTTTCACCACTGTTATTCAACATAGCACATGAAGTCCTAGCTAGAGCAATCAGACAAGAGAAAGAAATTAAGAGCATCTTGATTGGAAAAAAAAAAGTCAAATTATCTTTGTTTGCAAATGATATGTTTTTTTTGTTTGTTTGTTTGAGATGGAGTGTCACTCTGCTGTTCAGGCTGGAATACAGTGGTGCGATCTCAACTCACTGCAATCTCTGCCTCCCAGGTTCAAGCAATTATCCTGCCTCAGCCTGCTGAGTAGCTGGGACTACAGGCGTGGGCTACCACACCCAGCCAATTTTGTGTGTGTGTATTTTAATAGAGATGGGGTTTCACCATATTGGCCAGGTTGGTCTTCGACTCCTGACCTTGTGATCTGCCTGCCTTGGGCCCCCAGAGTGTTGAGATTACAGGTGTGAGCCACTGTGCCCAGAGCCATGATATGATCTATTTGGAAAAACCTAAAGACTCCACTAAAAAACTATTAGAACTAACAAACAAGTTCAGTAAAATTGCAGGAAACATAATCAACATACAAAAATTATTAGCATTTCTATATGTCAACAGTGAACAATATGAAAAAAAAAAGTAATTCCATTTTCAGTAGCCACAAGTAAAATTAAATACTTAGGAATTAACCAAAGAAGTGAAAAAGTTCTACAATAAAAACTGTAAATTGAAGAAGACACACAAAAAATGGAAAGACATTCCCTTTTTAAGGATTGGAAGAATCAATATTGGTAAAATGTTTATACTGCCCAAAGCAATGTACAGATCCAGTGTAATTCCTATCAAGGTACCAGAAGTAGAAAAAAAAATCCTAAAGTTTATATGGAACCACAAAGACCCAGAATAGCCAAAGACATCCTGAACAGGAACAAATCTGTAGGAATCACCTTACCTGACTTCAAACTATACTACAGAGATATTAAAACCAAAACAGCATGGTACTTGCATTAAAAGAAAAAAAAAAGACACATAGATCAATGGAAAGGACTAGGTAACCCAGAAAAAAATCCATACACCTACAGTGAACTCTTTTGACAAAGTTGCCAAGAGCATACATTGAGTAAAAGGCAGTCTCTTCAATAAATGATGCTACAGAAACTGGATATTCATATGTAGAAGAATGAAACTTGACCCCTATCTCTCACCATACACAAAAAATCCAATCAAAATGTATTAAAGACTTAAACCTAAGACCTCAAACTATGAAACTATTATAAGAAAACTTTAGGGAAATTCTCCAGTGTATTTGTCTGGGCAATAATTTCTTAAGCAATACTCCACTAGCAGAGGCAATGAAAACAAAAATGGACAAATGAGATCACATTAAATTAAAGAGCTTCTGCACAGCAAAGTAAACAATTACAAAGTGAAGAGGCAACCCACAGAATGTGAGAAGATATCTGCCAATTATTCATCTGACAAGGGATTAATAACCAGAATATACAAGGAGTTAATAACAATTAAGAAATCTAATAATCCAACTTAAAAATGGGCAAAATATTAGACTATACATTCCTCAAAATAAGACATACAAATGGCAAACAGCTATATGAAAAGTTGCTCAACATTGCTGATCACCAGAGAAATGCAAATCAAAACTACAATAAGCTATTATCTCACCTCAGGTAAAACGACTTTTATCCAAAAACAAGGAATGACAAATGTTGGTAAAGATGTAGAGAAAAGGGAACTCTTCTATACTATTGGTGGGAATGTAAATTGATACAACCATTATGAAGAACAGTTTGGAGGTTTCTCAAATAACTAAAAATAAAGTTATGATCCAACAAGCCCACTGCTAGGTATATACCCCAAAGAAAGGAAATCAGTATATTGAATGGATATCTGCATTCCCATGTTTGTTGCAGCACTATTAATAATAGCCAAGATTTGGAAGCAATCTTAGCATCCATCAATGGATGAATGGATTAAGAAAATGTGGTATTATACACAGTGAAGTGTTACTCAGCCACAGAAAGAATGAAATTCTGTCATTTACAAGGACATGAATGGAACTGGAGGTCATTATGTTAAGTGAAATAAGCCAAGCACAAAAAGACAAATGTATCCTGTTTTCACTTATTTGTGAAAGCCAAAAATTAAAATAATTGACCTCATGGAGATAGAGAGTAGAAGGTTGACTACCAGAGGCTAGGAAAGGTAGTAAGTGGTGGAGAAGAAGTGGGGATGGTTAATGGGTACAAGAAGTAGTTAGAAAGAATGAATAAGACCTGGTATTTGATAGCAAAACAAAGCGGCTGTAGTCAATAGTAGCTTAATTGAATATTTAAAAATAACTAAAAATATAATTTGATTGTTTGCAACACAAAGGATCAGTACTTGAGGGGATGGGTACACCATTTACCATGATGTGATGATTACACATTGCATGTCTGTATCAAAGTGTTTTATGTACCCCATTATGTACCCACAATAATTAAAAAATTAAAAAAAGAGTAAATTAATTCTGCTATAATTATGTAATAGAATGTGCTTCAGCAACAAAGAAAGTGAGCTACGTATACACACAACATAGAAGAATGCCAGAAATGCTATGTTGAGGGAAACAAGCAGACAGAAAAAAAGTACAAACCAAGTGATTCAATTTTTGTGAAGCTTATGAACCAGTAAAACCAACTTATGGTGTTGGATAGAATAATGGTTACCTCTAGAAGTTCAGGACTTTGCCTAGAAGGGATTGTGAAAGAATTGTCTGAGGTGAAAGAAATGTTCTATAGCTTGACTGTGGTGTAGGTCACATGAGTGTACATATTTATTAAAGATTCATCTTATTGTATGTACATAATACCTCAATTCAAATAAAATCATAGGGGCTTATGCTTACTGCAAAGTTTTGAGAGTATGAATAAATAGGAAAGCCTCTTAATGTTTCTCTAACCTTATCAGTTTCAGAGGAATTTAAACCAGTTGTTTAAAACGTGACAATCATGAGGGGTGAGTGCATGCCCATGAGCCTGAGTGCATGCCTGTTCCTGCTCTATCAATTACACTTGCCAAAGTTTCTCAGGCAGTCAGGCAATATTTGTTGAATTAAACAATCAATAGCCTTAGTAAAAGTACTAAGCATCACTGGGAATGGCAGTTGTTTTAAAGCAAAACAGCTGATGTTTTTCCAGTCACCTGACCACTCATTTCACTGCTTTTTCTCAGTTTAGTCACATCATGAGTGATTCTCAGTGATTCGTATTCATATATTTTCCTCCTATTTCCACTAGATTTTTCATGATACCTTGACTGACTGAGGCAAGGCAACTTTGATATGAGCATTGTGATTTCAACTTGCTTTATTCTTTAATGTATGAACATATACTCAGAACAGCTTTTTGAGTTATGACATTTTAGATCATGTTTTTATTGGCTGCAGAATATGCCACAGTTTGGATATTCCAAAATTTGTTTAACTTTTTTATAGTTGCCAGCCATTTAATTTATCATCATATTTGTTTTAACAGTGCAACTAGTTTTACAACAAACATAATATTTGGCTTTATGAATTTATACTTTTATTTCCATAACATACGTTACACATTTTTGGCAATATTTTACTTCTTTCTGGATTCTCAACAATATTTAAACTCCATGAAGGCTAATGTATATCTATTAGTTAACTGTTGAATCCCTAGAGTCTAGCACAATACTTGGTATATGGCAGGTTCTCATTAAGAGTTTGCTGGATGAAATAATAAATAATTATGTATTTGTGTTACTTGTTACAAAGCTTAAGGAGTGGTTGATTAGCTGATAGTCCAGTCCATTCAATCTTAATGCTGTAATATGAAAATTCTTTGGGGAAAAGCATGCCAGTTACATAAACAATTACTTTAGAGGCAACATCAAATCAAAATGACAAAGTTATTTACACAACAAAATGTGAAACAAAATAACACAGATTTAGTGGAGAAATCTTAGTAAAAGCTATTACACTGAAACAAAAACAAAATTTAGACTTTGTTGACAGGTGATTTAAGTGAACTCCAGTCACATTAAAGTCAGCAGGTATTTATTTCAGCTGAATTCAATCTTAAAAGAAATATTTCTACTATAAGGACACGTGTACACGAATGTTCATTGCAGCACTGTTTACAATAGCAAAGACCTGGAACCAACCCAAATGCCCATCGACGATAGACTGGATAGGGAAAATGTGGCACATATACACCATGGAATATTATGCAGCCATCAGAAACGATGAGTTTGGGTCCTTTGTAGGGACATGGATGAACCTGGAAACCATCATTCTCAGCAAACTGACAGAAGAGCAGAAGATCAAACACCGCATGTTCTCACTCATAGGCGGGTGTTGAACAATGAGAACACATGGACACAGGGAGGGGAGCACTACACACTGGGGTCAGTTGGGGGGAAATAGGGGAGGGAGGGTGGGGGGTGGGAAGCTGGGGAGAGATAGCAAGGGGAGAAATGCCAGATGTAGGTGATGGGGAGGAAGGCAGCAAATCACACTGCCACGTGTGTTCCTATGCAACAATTTTGCATGTTCTTCACATGTACCCCAAAATGTAAAATGCAATAAAATAAATAAATGGGGAAAAAAAAAAAAAAGAAATATTGAATCCTTGAACAATATGGCAGCTTGTGCAAAGGATATGTTTCTTTGTTATGGGAAGCTCAACCAGAAATGACAAGAAGGAATATAACTCCTGAAATGTGACTAAAGGTCATAACTAGGAGGTGACTTTGATTCCTTAGGTAGATGCCTGATGTTCTTGTGAATGTTCTTGACTTTCCCTGAAAACTTGACAATCATGAGGGGTGAGTGCCTGCCCATGAGCATGAGTGCGTGCCTGCTCCTGCTCTATCAATTACACTTGCCAAAGTTTCTCAGTCAGGCAATATTTGTTGAATTAAACAATCAATAGCCTACATATGGAAGGGAAGGAATAGCCACAAATACTGCCATTGAAGTTACTGAGAAGAGATAAGACAACAGGACCCTATGTCCCTCTTTACACTGAGAACCTTAAACAGGAAAACACCAACTGATTGGTAACAGTTTCAGATTCAGGATTCATATCTACTGAATGTCAGCCAAAATTATGTACTTTCGAATTTTAAATGATTAAACCTCATGACTTAAGATTGACAGTTTGAATCATATGTTTTATACCAATATCTAGGTGTATATTCAATACCTTTTTAAACAGTAAAGGACAAAAAGGGCGAATTCTATGAGCTAAGAGTTAGATATATATTGATTGATTTTTCTGCCTCCTCATCTTCATTAGGAAAAAAAAATTACGATCTGCACTTTAGCACATGGTTATCTGCCTAGGTCATAAACCTGGACTCTGGCCCTTCAGACAGCTTTTCCTGATAACCTTGATACAATGGAATGTTGCTAATATTAGAATTATTTTGTTCAATGTTTTTGTTCTGAATTTTGGGACCCAAATTTTATTTAAAACCTACTTCTCCTCAGATATAAGATTGGCTCTCTTTATACCAACAGCTATGTATTAGTTTGCTAGGGCTGCCATAGGGTAGGTAGTACACCACAATTCTAGAGGAAAAACGTCTGAGATCAAGGTGTCGGCAGACTTGGTTTATTCTGAAGTCTCGCTCCTTGGCTTGTAGATGGCCATCTTCTACCTGTGTCTTCCTGTGCTCTTCCATCTCTGTGTGGCTGTATCCAGATGTCCTCATCTTGTAAGAATATAGGTCATATTGGATTAGGCACCACCCTAATGACTCCATATTAACTTAATTACCTCTTTAAAGACCCTATCTCCAAAGAAAGCCATATTTTGAGGTACTGATAGTTATGAAAGCAACATATTAATTTAGGGGAAGACAATTCATCCCATAATAATCAATACTTCATGCCCTGACCACAGAAAATACAATGCTCGTCTTTACTAGAGTCTTGGTGAGGGCTGATTCGCTGTGGACCATGTTAACAGTCTTAGTGTAAATACAGTCAAACTAGCAAGTCCAGCCTCATACTTATATTTACTTTGTTCCTTTTATTGTAGTTGGGATGATGAGGAAAAAGAAGGAGAGGCGATGACAAAGGTGAGGCCATATTTTTACTTTTTATGATACAATGAACTCTTATCTCTGATATTTTGGTGCTTTGGGTAGCTTTTCAAGAGATACCTTATGTTTGGTGTTCAAAATTTGGAAAATAAATCAGACTTCACTTTTCCTTTAATAACATTTACCCAACAATGAAATCTCTTACTTGTTCCATCTTTTTATATTTGCCCACATTATCCTTCCCTTAATGAGTGGAAAGGCACAGATATGACTTGAGTAATTTTGTTTATCAAAGCAATTCTAAAGTCAGATTTTGAGATAGACTTCATACAGTATGTCTGCTTACCATCAAGGAAGAAAGGAAGTTTAAGATATATATAGACTTTGTTTAATTTTGTCTCCTCTTCTTGAAACCATCAAAGGAGCAATGCAAAACATTACTGTCTAAATGGAATTCCTTCTTGTCTGAAGCTGTTTTCTTTCATTAGCCATAAAATTTTGCCAGAGTACCCATGAAGATAATGATCATTTTTAATAAAAACGCAAATGGGAATTTTCCTTGTTACTAAGTAGATCATACTGAAAGCAAATTTCTAGTTCATTTAAGGGCTATGGCCTTAAATGCCACACAAACATTTTGAAGTCACAGATTAGGAGACTTATTTTGTTAAGATGTCTTTTATCCTTAAATAATCTAAAAATAAAATACTATCCCAGTGAATATCAATGTGAGATAAGGTTTTGTAGAGAATGTTTGACTTCAACATACATAAGATTTGTGCAAAGATTTGGATAAATTGAGAGATAAGGGGAAAATGCCAAATAAATTCTGGTTGTAAGAAAGAATGGGTTGTAGAGCATTTGTGATGGCTTATGCCTGTAATCCCCTCACTTTGAGAGGCAAAGGCAGAAGTCCAGAGGTTCAAGACCAGCCTGGACAAGATGGTGAGATCTCATCTTTACATAAAAATTAAAAAATTAGCCAGATGTGGTGGCATGTGCCAGTGGTTTTAGCTTCTCAGGAGGCTGAGGCAAGAGGATCATTTGAGCCCAGGAGGTCGAGAGTACAGTGAGCCATGTTTGCACCCCTGCACTCCAGCCAGGGTGACAGATGGAGACCCTGTCTCAAAAAAGAAAAAAAAAAAAAAAAAAAAGGAGGGAGCATCCAAGGTGGCCAAATAGGAAGAGCTCCAGAATGCAGTTCTCAGCAAGAACAGTGCAGAGGGTGAGTGATCACCGTATTTCCAAACAAGTTTTCACTGCCCACAGACCAGGAGACTCCCAGGCCAAAAAGTGCCACGAGTTTTCAGCGTGGCAGTTTCAGCCAGTGCCAGGTCAGCACACAGAAGCTCACACAAGTCTGGGTGGCCCTTTCTACTGGCACCTGGAATGCCTGGGAGACAGAGCTGCCCATTCAACTGAAAAGGAGGGGGCAGAGACAGGGAGTCAGGCTATCTGTCTCAGCGGGTACATCCCCCACAAAACAAGCAATCTGAAATGCTCTGGATTGAGAATTTTGCAGCAAGTGCAGCTGGACCCAGGATGGTCCAGCTCAGTGGGCAGAAGGGCTTCTGCACTACTGAGACAGTCCTCCACTACTGAGGCAGTTCACACAGGAGCTGGGCAGAGCCAGTGGCAGCTCAGCAACACCTCTGCTGGCAGACTGTGAATAGACCACTCCATGTAGGGCAGGGCATCTATGAAAAAAATCAGCAGCACAACAGAAACTTATAAATAATGCTGCCTTTCCTAGGACAGAGCACCTGGAAAAAGAAGTGATTATGAGATCAGCTGCAGCAGACTTAAAGGTACCTGCCCAGCAGCTCTGCATGGAACAATGGAGCTTCAGCACAGCAACTGAGCTCCAATAAGGGAGAGACTGTCTCCTCAAGCAACTCCCCGATCCTCTTATACCCAAAGAGACACTTCATAAAGGAGAGCTCAGGCCGACATCTGGCGAATACCCTTCTGGGACCAGGATAGCAGAGGAAGAAACTGGAGGCAACCCTTGCTGTTCTGCAGCCCCCACAGGTGATACCCAGGCAAGTGGGGTCGGGAGCTGACCTCCAGCCATCCTGCAGTAGAGGGGCTTGTTAGAAGGAAAACTAAGAAGCAGAATGAAATAGCTTCAACATCAACAAAAAGGACGTCCACTCAGAGACTCCATCTGAAAGTCACCAGCTACAAAGACCACAGGTAGATAAACCCACTAAGATGGGAGGAAACTAGCGTAAAACAGATGAAAAAACCAAAAACCAGAATGCCTCTCCTCCTCCAAGGGATCACAACTCCTCATCAGCTAGGGATCAAAGATGGATGGAGAATGAATATGATGAATTGACAAAAACAGGCTTCAGAAGGTGGGTAATGACAAACTTCTCAGAGCTAAAAGAACATGTGCTAACCCGTTGCAAAGAAACTAAGAACCTAGAAGAAAGGTTAAATGAGATGCTAACTAGAATAAACAGCTTAGAGAAGAATATAAACGACTTGATGCAGCTGAAAAACACAGCATGAGAACTTTCGAAGCATACACAAGTTTCAATAGCTGAAATGACCAAGCAGAAGAAAGGATATTAGAGATTGAAGATGAACTCAATGAAATCAAATGAGAAGGCAAGATAGAGAAAAAAGAGTTAAAAGAAATCAACAAAGCCTTCAAGAAATATGGGATTATGTGAAAAGACCTAATCTACATTTGATAGGTGTACCTGAATGTGACAGAGAGAATGAATCCAAGCTGGGAACCACTCTTCAGGATATTATCCAGGAGAACATTCCCAACCTAACAAGGCAGGCCGACATTCAAGTCCAAGAAATACAGACAACACCACAAAGATATTCCTCAAGAAGAGCAACTACAAGGCACATAATAATCAGATTCACCAAGGTTGAAATGAAGGAAAAAATGCTAAGGGCAGCCAGAGAGGAAGGTCGGGTTACCCACAAAGGAAGCCCATCAGACTCACAGCATATCTCTCCACAGAAACCCTAACAGCCAGAAGAGAGTTGGGGGCCAATATTCAACATCCTTAAGGAAAAGAACTTTCAACCCAGAATTTCATATCCAGCCAAACTAAGCTTGATAAGTGAAGGAGAAAGAAAATCCTTTATGAACAAGGAATTGCTGAGAGACTTCGTCACCACCAGGCCTGCTTTATAAGATCTCCTGAAAGAAGCACTAAACAAGGAAAGGAAAACCAGCACCAAAAATGCAGCCAATGGTAAAGACCATCGAAACAATGAAGAAAATGCATCAACTAATGGGCAAAACATCCAGCTAGCATCAAAATGGCAGGATCAAATTCACACATAACAATATTAACCATAAATGTAAGTGGACTAAATGCCCCAATCAAAAGACACAGACTGGCAAATTGGATAAAAGGTTAAAACCCATCAGTGTGCTCTATTCAGGAAACCCATCTAATGTGCACAGACACACATAGGCTAAAAATAAAGGGAAGGAGGAAGCTTTATCAAGCAAATGGAGAGCAAAAAATAGCAGAGCTGCAATCCTAGTCTCTGATAAAATGGACTTTAAACCAACAAAGATCAAAAGGGACAAAGAAGGGCATTACATAATGGTAAAAGGATCAATGCATCAAGAAGAGCTAACTATCCTAAATATATATGCACCCAATACAGGAGCACACAGGTACATAAAGCAAGTTCTTAATGACCTACAAAGAGACTAAGACTCCCACACAATAATAGTGGGAGACTTTAACACTTCACTGTCAATATTGGGCAGATCAAGAGACAGAAAATTAACAAAGATATCCATGACTTGAAATCAGATCTGGACCAATCTGACCTAATAGACATCTACAGAAATCTCCACCCCAAATCCACAGAATATACATTCTTGTTAGCACGGCATGTCACCTACCCTAAAACAGATCACATAATTAGAAGTAATTCACTTCTCAGCAAATGCAAAGGAATGGAAATCATAACAGTCTCTCAGAACAAGTGCAATCAAATTAGAACTCAGAATTAAGAAACTAACTCAGAACTGCACAACTTCATGAAAACTGAACTGGCTCCTGAATGTTGACTGGATAAACAGTGAAATGAAGGCAGAAATAAAGATGTTCTTTGAAACCAATGAGAACAAAGACATAACATACCAGAGTCTCTGGGACACATTTAAAGCAGTGTCTAGAGGGAAATTTATAGTAATAAATGCCCACCAGAGAAGCAAGGACAGATCTAAAATCAACACCCTATCATCAAAATTGAGAGAGCTAGAAGAGCAAGATCAAAAAAACTCAAAAGCTAGGGGAAGACAAGAAATAGCTAAGATCAGAGGAGACCTGAAGGAGATAGAAACACAAAAAAATCCTTCAAAAAATCAATAAATCCAGGAGCTGTTTTTTTTTTAAAAAGATAAACAAAATAGACCCATAGCCAGATTAATAAAAAAGAAAAGAGAGAAGAATCAAATAGATGCAATAAAAATTATAAAGGGGATATCACCACTGACTCTACAAAAATACAAACTACAATGAGAGATTACTACAAACAACCCTATACACATAAGCTAGTAAACCCAGAAGCAATGGATAAATTCCTGGACACTTGCACCCTCCCAAGCCTAAACAAGGAAGAAATTGAAACCTTGAACAGACCAATAACAAGGGCTGAAGTTGAGGCAGCAATTAATAGCCTACGAACCAACAAAAAGTCCAGGTCCAGGCGGGTTCACAGCTGAATTCTACCAGACATACAAAGAAGAGCTGGTACCATTCCTTCTGAAACTATTCCAAACAATACAAAAAGAGGGAATCCTTCCCAAATCATTTTGTGAGATCAACATCATCCTGATACCAAAGCCAGGCAGAGAGTCAACAAAAAAAGAAAACTTCCATGATGAAGGCCAATTTCCATGATGAACATAGATGCAAAAATCCTCAATAAAATACTGGCACACTGATTGCAACAGCACATCAAAAAGCTTATCCATCACGATCAAGTAGGCTTCGTTCCAGGGATGCAAGGCTGGTTCAACATTGCAGGTCTATAAACGTAATCCACCACATAGACAGAACCAAAGACAAAAAACACAGCAGAGAAGGCCTTCAACAAAATTCAACAGCACTTTATGCTAAAAACTCTCAATAAACTGGGTATCGAATAAATATATCTCAAAATAATGAAAGCTATTTATGACAAACCTACAGCCAATATTATCCCAAATAGGCAAAAACTGAAAGCATTCCCTCTGAAATCTGGCACTAGTAATGGATGCCCTGTGTCACCACTCCTATTCAATATAGTATTGGTTATAGCCAGTGCAATTAGGCAAAAAAAAAAAAAAAAAAAAAAAAAAAAATGCAGGGTATTCAATTAGGAAAGGAGGAAGTCAAATTGTCTCTATTTGCAGATGACGTGATTGTATATTTATAAGACCCTATCATCTCAGCCCAAAATCTCCTTAAACTCATAAGCAAATTCAGCAAAGTCTCAGGATACAAAATCAATATGCAGAAATCACAAGCATTTCTATACACCAATAACAGACTTAAGGAGAGCGAAATCAAGAACAAACTGCCATTCACAATTGCTACAAAGGGAATAAAATACCTAGGAATACAACTAACAAAGGATGTAAAGGACCTCTTCAAGGAGAACTACAAACCACTGCTCAAGGAAATAAGAGAGGACACAAACATATGGAGAAATATTCCATGATCATGGTTAGGAAGAATCAATATCGTGACAATGGCCATACTGCCCAAAGTAATTTATAGATTCAATACTATCCCCATCAAACTACCAATTACCTTCTTCACAGAACTGGAAAAAACCACCTTAAGTTTCATATGGAACCAAAAGAGAGCCCGCATAGCCAAGACAATCCTAAGCAAAAAGAACAAATCTGGAGGTATCACACTACCTGATTTCAAACTATACTACAAAGCTACAGTAATCAAAACAGCATGGTACTGGTACCAAAACAGAGATATAGACCAATGGAACAGAACAGAGGCCTTGGAAGCAACACCACACATCTACAGTCATCTGATCTTTGGCAAACCTGACAAAAACAAGCAATGGGGAAAGTATTCCCTGTTTAATAAATGGTGTTGGGAAAGCTGGCTAGCCATGTGCAGAAAGCAGAAACTGGATCCCTTCCTGACACCTTACACTAAAATTAACTCCAGATGGATTAAAGACTTAAACATAAGACCTAATACCATAAAAACCCTAGAAGAAAATCTAGGCACAACCATTCAGGACATAGGCATAGGCAAGGACTTCATGACTAAAACATCAAAAGCATTGGCAACAAAAGCCAAAAGAGACAAATGGGACCTAATCAAACCCCACAGCTTCTGCACAGCAAAAGAAACAATCATTAGAGTGAACTGGCAACCAACAGAATGGGACAAATATTTTTGCAATCTATCCATCTGACAAAAGGCTATACCCAGAGTCTACAAAGAACTAAAACAGATTTACAAGAAAAAAAACAAACAAACCCATCCAAAAGTGGGAGAAGGATATGAACAGACACTTTTCAAAAGAAGACATGTATGAGACCAATAAACATATGAAAAATGCTCATCATCACTGATTATTAGAGAAATGCAAATCAAAACCACATGGAGATACCACCTCACACCAGTTAGAATGGAGATCATTAAAAAATCTGGAGATACATGCTGGAGAGGATATGGAGAAATAGGAACATTTTTACACTGTTGGTGGGAGTGTGAACTAGCTTAACCATTGTGGAAGACAGTGTGGCACTTCCTCAAGGACCTAGAAATAGAAATTCCATTTGACCCAGCAATCCCATTACTGGGTATATATCCAAAGGACTATAAATCATTCTATTATAAAGACACAGGCACACATATGTTCATATTGTAAACAGTGGCACTGTTTACAATAGCAAAGACATGGAACCAACCCAAATGCCCATTGATGATAGACTGGACAAGGAAAATGTGGCACATATACATCATGGAATACTATGCAGCCATAAAAAACAGTGAGTTCATGTCCTTTGTAGGGACATGGATGAATCTGGAAACCATCATTCTCAGCAAACTGACACAAGAACAGAAAATCAAACACTGCCGTTCTCGCTCATAGTTTGGTGTTGAACCATGAGAACACATGGACACAGGGAGTGGAGCATCACAAACTGGGGTCTGTTGCAGGGGGGCAAAGGGAGGGATAGCGGTGGGGTGGGGAGTTCGGGGAGGGATAACATGGGGAGAAATGCCAGATGTAGGTGACGGTGAGTTGGAGGCAGCAAACCACATTGCCATGTGTGTACCTATGCAACAATCCTGCACGATCTGCACATGTACCCCAGAACCTAAAGTACAATTTTAAAAAGATACGCGTACATTATATCTCTTTGTTTAATTTTGCATTATTCAATTAATGTTTGAACTTGAGGTTTCTCACCTTATATTTTAGGTACTCTCCCCTTTTCAGAGCATGGCCTCCTAAGTCAGCTTTCTGGCTTCAGTCATATCTCTAGCACTGTAACAATAATAACACATGCCTCATGCAGATACTTTGAAGATTAAATGAGCTAATGTATGTCAAGTATTTAGAATAATGCCTGAAAAAATAATAAAATTACAGTTGTGCCTTGGTATCCATGGAGGACTGGTGTTAGGACCTCTGAGGATACCAAAATCTATCGATGCTGAAGTCCCTTATATAAAATGGCATAGTATTTGCATATTACCTATTCAAATTCCTCCATATATTTTAATTATTTTTAGATTATTGATAGTACCTAAAAATATAAATGCTCTATTAATAGTTGTTATACTGTATTGCTTTTTACAATATTATTTTTTATTGTTGTGTTACGGTTTATTGTTTTGCAACACTTTCTCTTTGCTTCTAAGTCCAAAGATTTTGATTTGCTGTTGGGTGAATCCACAGATGTGGAACCTGTTGATACAAACGGCCAACTCTATTATCATTATTACTATTAGTCAACTCAAAGAATTCATTTTCTCATTCTTGGTCTTTTATTTGAATTGAGTCTAGTCATTCACTTTTCCATAATCCAAATACAGTGTGACAAAAATTATATGATTAGGTTGCTTTCCTTCAGTGTGTACTTTTTTCTCTGTTTCTCTTTGGCAAGGTCACCTTATTTTTGTCCGCCTCAAGTCTAGTGGCTCTTAGATCGGCCGTGTTTCAGGTGTTGTGTGTGCATGCATTGCAACTTGTTGAGAGATATTTATTCTTAGGGTTGGCTTGGCAAAAATTAATTATATTTTAACTTTGCTGCAGATTATTTTTGAGAACTGCTGAGTGTGTGTGTGTGTGTGTGTGTGTGTGTGTTTGTGTGCTCATTTCATATCTAGAACTAGCTCAAGATCTGTTTGTTACTGTTTCCTACCTAAGATTACACAAAAGATCTTTGAAATAAAGTAATTGCCCCTTCTGGCTCTTTGGTTCAAATAATACATTCACTGATTTTTAATAATAATTTGACATGATTAATTGATCTTACATGCAGATACAGCCTCAAATCTCAATTTACAGCAGTAAATCCCATTTGTAATGCTTAGGAACTGAATTTGTATATGTACTGTGACATATTTGCCAAGTGCAGTGAGTCACATGTAAATTTTATTTAGGAAAGAGAAATATAAAATGTGTATATTGAAATTTAACTTAAGAAGTAATTTGGAATGTGGAAACAAAAGAAGTAATTTGGAATGAAAGTGTCCATTACCTGTACATTAAAATTACAGAATATTGCTGACAGAAATTCTATAGGGCCAAAATAAATGGAGAATAATAGTGTCATCACAGATTAGGTGACTTATTTTGTTAAGATGTCTTGTACCCTTAAATAACTTGAATATATAATGTAATTCCGATAAAAAAATCACAGGAGATTTTTCCTCAGTGGAACTGATAGGATTATTTTAAATTTTATATGAAAATATAAGGAATTGAGGATACAAAAATATCTGAAAGAACAAGAACGAAATTGAGGAGCTGCACTAACAGATGTCAAGTTTTACTATAAATTGTCAGCAATTAAGGCATATTGATGAAGGAATAGATACATAGATCAAAGAAAAGAAAGGACTTAAAAGCAGATTCACATGACACTCCAATTCAGCGGAGAAAAAGAGAGCCTTTTCAAAGATGATACCGGATCAACTGGATGGCATATAGAAAAAAATTCAGCCTGATTTCTATTTCACACCATACGTAAAAATTAGTGATCAATCTCAGATGTTAGGAAAGCAAAGATGTTTTCAATAGGACACAAAACACAACCAAAAGGAAACAAAATTGATGAATATTAACAAATTTTGCTTGTCAAGAGATACCACTCAGAGAGCAAAAAAGCATACCACAGGCTGGTAGAAGGTATTTATAATACACATTTCTGATAAAGGACTTGCATTCAGAATATATAAAGAACATTACAAAATCAATAAGTAAAAGACAATTCAATTATGAGCAAAAGTGTTAAATGGGTACTTCTTAGATGAAGTCTAAATGGCAACAAAGCATATGAAAACGTATTCAACATCATTAATCATCAAAGAAATGCTGACTGCAACCAGACTAAAATAACTCTGAAAACCAACTCATTGTATATAGTCATTATGCTAAAATTTAAAACCCCGAAAAAAATCAAGTGTCAGCAAGGGTTTGGAACATCTGGAACTCAGAAATTCCTGATGGAAGTAGAAAATGGCAAAATTTCTTTGGAAAACTGTTTGGTATTATCTACAAAAGACAAATATACATCTACTCTATGACCCAAAATAGCATTGGATACATGTTTGGGCAGCTCCTCGTAAAATTAAACAAGGAGTTCTTAGTTCAAATAACAAGGGAAAAGCACTACTAAAGTTATTAAAAATCTAAAACTGTTTTTTTTTTCCTTCTGCGATCTTCTTTCTTGATTTGTCATGCTGTTTTGTGTTTTTACTTGCTATTTAATATTGCACTCCCTTGGTCATGGGATACTAGTAGGGTCAGTGGAAACCCTAGTAACTGCCTGACGGCTCACGCCACTACTCAGGATATGTGTCCAGCCCACTAGGGTCCACCCCTGCCCCCCAGCTCTGTGCTTAACAAGCAAACCAACATGCTATGTCCGATACAGGAGCTAGGCTCATCATTTTCAAACTGCAGAAGATCAAAGACAGAGAAAAATCTGAAAGAAGCCAGAGGAATAAACAACTTACCTACAGAGAAGCAAGGATAAGAGTGATATCACACTTCTCTTTAGACGCAATGCAAGCAAGAAAAGAGTGGACTGAAATTTTAAGTGTTGAAAAGAAAAACTACCAGTCTTGAATTCTCTATCCGGTGAAATTATTCTTCAAAAGTGGAAGAAAAATAAAGACTTTCTCAGATAAACAAAAATTGGGGGAATTTGTAACTAGTAGACCTGCTTTGCAAGAAATGGTTAAGAAGTTTTTTAGAGATAATTAAATAATATAGGTCAGAAACTTAGATCTATAAAGAAATAAGGAAAATAGTCAAGAAATAAAAAGATAAATATATGTAAAATAAAATATTTTTCTTATTAACTGATCTAATAGATAACTACTTGTTCAAAGTAATAGCAACACTGTATTGGTTGATTATAGATTATAGATAAATGAATATAGCATCATGATAAAGGATGGGAAAAAGGAATTGAGAATACCGACTTATAACATGCCTACAATACTCATGAAATAGTATATTGTTATTTGAAAATAAACTTAGATTAGCTGTAAATATATATTGCTAACTGCAGAGTAACCACTAAAATTTCTGAAATATATAATTATTATGGAGAAAGAGAGAGAGAGAGAGAGGTAGGAATGGAGTAAGAGAAAGCAAAAGAGAGAGAAGGAGAGAGAAAAAGAATGGAATTACATCAAATGTTTGATTAAAGTCAAAGAGGGCAAAAAAAAGAGTAGAAAGAGAAAAATGAAACAAAATAAATGCAATGAATAGAATACAGTAGCAAACATGGTAGATATTAATCCAACTGCCTCAGTAATCACTAACTATAAATAAGTCTAAATAAACCACTTAAAAGACAGATACTGACAGAGTAAATAAAACAAGACCCAACAAATATGTTGTCTATGAGAAGCTCAATTTAAATATAGAAACACAGATAGATCAAAAGTGAAGCTATAGAGAAAGATATACCATATCATCACTAGTCAAAAGAAACCTGGAATAGTTGTATTAATTTCAGATTAAATAGACTTCAGAGCAAGCAAAATTATCAGAGCTCAAGAAGAGCATTACATAATGATATAGAGGTCAATTTTCCAGGAAGACTTAACAATCCTTAATGTGCCTAACAGCAGAGCATCACAGTATGTGAGGCAATAACTGACAGAACTGCAATAAGAAATGAACAAATCTACGAGTATAGTTGGAGACTTTAACATGCCTCTATCAGTAATTCACAGACCAAGTAGGCAGAAAATCAGTAAGGACATAGTTGAACCGAACAGCATTATTAATCATCTGGATGTAATTGGCATTTTATTGACTACTTCGTCTAAAAACAGCAGAATACTTATTTTTCTTAAACACACATAGATCATTCACTGAAATAGGCTATATATTTTTGCCATGAAATAGACCTTAACAAATTTAAAAGAATAGGAATAATATAAAAAGAAGCATTTACTAAACATATACTGGGAGCATTTTCTGGAATTAAAAATAATATTGGAATGATCTCTACCTTCAAAAAATTTTAAAGTTTAGTAGAGGATCAAAGCATATTTATTTATTAATCATTCATGTAAAACTGTTTAATACCTACTATATGTTAGTCATTCTTCTAGGTGCTGCTGATGCAATGGTGAGTAAAAAGAAATTGACCTTTTTATCACAGAATTTACATGCTAGAAGAAAATAAGGGCAAGTAAACATGAAATAATGTTGTAGTTTCTTTGACAAGTGGTAGTGACACAAAACAGAGGTATTTAACTCAAACTTGAGATTAAGAGAAGAGTTCCTGAAAACATTATTATTAAACTTAATACCAGAATTATAAGAGTTTATTTATCAAAAAGAGAGAAGAGATGCCCAAGCATAATCCTGTCATAGACATACTAAGTGGCACATGATTGAAATATGCTTTATATTTTTTGAGCATAGAATTGAAAGTTGATCAGAAATTAAAATGGAAGTAAGTTTTAATTGATTCATGAAAAATGTTGTAAATTTTGATAAGATTAAACTTTTTCCTAAGGAAAAGGGGACGCCATTGAAGAGTAAGAAACAGAAAAGAGATATGGTTTTAATTCTATTCTAAGAAAGTCATGCCAGCTGAGCGTGAAGAATGAACTAAAAAAAGCAAGATGAAAAGCAGGGAGGACGTAAGGTTTTTTTCCTTTGCAAGGATCTGCACTAAAGAGAAATGGTGATGGTCTCACCAAGGGAAGTAGCAAAGATAGAAAGAAGTGGAGAGATAAGTGATTGGATTCTGTGACTGATATACAGTCATGAACCCACATAATGACATTTTGGTCAATGATGGAGCACATGTACAATTGTAGTCCCATAAGATTATAATGCCATATTTTTACTGTACTTTCTGTGTTTAGATACACAAATACCATTGTGTTTCAATTACCCGTAGTATTCGGTACAGTAACAGGCTGTACAGGTTTGTAACCTAAGAGCAATAGACTCTACCATATGGCCTAAGTGTGTACCAGATTATACTATCTAGATTGGTGTAAGTACACTCGATGATGTTCATACAATGGTGAAATCATTTAACAACACATTTCTCAGGATGTAGGCCCATTGTTAAACAACACATGACTTATTACTTATGACTTAGTGAAGATAATTTCCTGGATTCTAATTTAAACAAGTGGCAACTGATGTTATAGGGTACTGGGGAGGAGCAGGTTTGCATAAGTTGATAAGGATCTGTTTTTTTTTCTATGTTCAGTTTCATGTGCATGCAGAAAATTCAGAGGTATTGAGTGAGCCATTGAGTAAGCCTATTTGCTAATAAATAAAGTTCAGGAAAGATAAATGAGAGGGAAGTAAGTTTAGATTAATCAGACAACAGCAAGGTCTTACAACATTGTTGATAGGTTATTGAAAACTGCAATTTTAAGCAAAACAATGTGTAAAAAACCCATTTTACCACAAGCTAATTTATATAAACAAGCGTTACGTTCCTGTGGTTTAATTCTGTTCACAAAAACTTTACCAAACTTATACATAAAGACCAAAACACTAATGGTAAACATCGAAATAAATGTGAGCTATACATACTTAAGAATGATTAATAAAAAAAAGAAATGTAATTATTTACCCAGAGTTGAGGGTGGCTAGAGCCTATCCTGGTAGCTCAGGGTGCAAGGTGACCACCAATCCTGGACAGAACACCATCCCATTGCAAGGTATACACACACATTCACACACACTCACACACTCATTCAGATTGGGACAATTTAGACGTGACATGTACATTTTTGGAAGTTACCAGAGTATCTGAAGAAAGCCCACACAGACATGGGGAGAATGTGGAAATTCCATGCAGATGGTGGACCTAGCCAGAAATTTTTTTTTTTTCTCATCAACTTTATAACCAAAGAACATTGAATGCAACAATGTTATTTGAGGACCTGCTGTATAGGGTGGAATTGAAGTCATAGGAGTGGATGAGATTACTGAATACAACTGTGTAGAGAAAGAAAAGAGGGCCTAAGACAGAATCCTTAGGAACACCAACATTTTAGAGAAAGCAAAAGGAAACTTCACAAAAAAATATTAAATGAGAGAAGTCAGAGGAGTAACTGGAAACCTGAAAAGAGGGGTATGTTCAGAGGCAAGAGAGCAAGCCTTGGATGAAAGAATATGAAGTAAATAGGATCAAATATAGCAAAGGTCAATATTGAAAAGTGTCACTTGAATTTAATATAAAGTTGCTCTTTCTAATCATGAAAAAATCCTGGAGTTGATTTTGGTGGAGTTGTGGGGATTGAAGCCAGATTGTGATGGGTTTTTAAAAGAATTATAGGAAGAAGAATATCTTGATACAAGAATGGCAGGAAGTGTGTTTCTGAAGGGGAAGACAGATGGAGAGAGATGGACTGGGAGCTGAAGGAAGACGTGGAATCTGGAGAAGTTTTTTGTTCTATACTTTTATGATGGGAGACACAGAGTTTATTTAAATACTAGTTCAAAAGTGCCTATGAAGTGAAATGATGTTAGAAATGAGAGGAGATTCCTGAGTAGATGGAAGAGATGACACCCAAATAACATGTAAAGGAATTAAGTCTAAGCAAGGTTATTCTCCTCTTTTTTAACTTTTTAAGTGAGGATGAAAACATTTTTTCAGGTTACATATCAGGAATTCTTATGTTTCTATTTTATAAGTTAAAAAGTGAGAAGTCATTGGCCCTGGGCTTTAACTCCTCTATGATTGTAATTACATTGTGTCTTTAACATTATTTTGATTAAGGGTGAGATTTGGAGCAGTTACTTAAATTCCCATACTACCCATCTGTTCAACCAAAAAGCATGTTTTCCATAATTATAAAAATATCCCCAAATAATCTCATTTATTCTTTTGGCACTGTCTTCAGCTACTGCAGGATTTGGGGGAAGTCATGAAATTGGTGACACTAAATCCATGACTGATATTTCCTTTTAGTCTTATAATAGCCTTTGATACTTTCCATCATTTTCTTTTTCTTGAAGCATTTTTTCACATGTACAGTATCAGACAACTGGTTTTCTTTCAAACTCCAAGGTAGATCTCTTTCACACCCTTAAATGTCAGCAGTCCTTTTCTTCTTGCTCTACACATACTCTCTAAGTGTACTTGTCTATTTCCATTGCTTTAGAAATGAACACTTTTTGGATAATCTGTGATATTCCAATGACTCCAATGACTCTGCTTCTCTGATAGCAGCCCCCAAATTCAAAATGACCCACATTTTTTTCTGTCTTATCTGTATAACATGAATCTGGTTCTTCAGCTATAAGGATTCCTCATCTCAAATGAGCTAGTAACAGTCTCTTGTAGGGAATAAAAAATTTGGACCAAAGGGTTTTAAACCTAACCTTTTGTTTGACTGACCTACATCATAAAGTCAGGTAACATGAGCCACCATTTTCTACTATGCAAGCAGGAGAATAAACAAAACTATTCTGTGTATGGAAAGAATAATTAGCAAGATATGCAAGCAGAAGAAAAAATAGAATATTGCTTGGCTCCCATTAGTACTACTATTTGGTCCCAAAACTTTCTAAGACAGAGAGCTGTTATCAGAAAAACAATTGTGAAACAAAACCTGCCACTAAATATTAACTGATATAATGCCAAATATATAATGATTTGTAAAATATGGAGCTATGTGTCTTGGGGCAAAGGCAACATCTAAGTCACAGGGACAGGGGAGAATATTTACTGACCCATTATCTGAACAAAGCTGAAGGGAAGCACAAGCAGTATGCTCAGGAAACCCATCAGACCTATGAAGCTGGCTTAGAGAGGACTATAGTCCCAAGAAGAGGCCATGATACGGGAACATTTACTTCTCTTCCAGAGTAGTATCTGAAAGTAGTTTTCCAGTAGCAATAACCTGCTTATTTCCAGCATATTCTGGTCAGAAGAGGTGTTACATGGGAAGAATATACTACCTTTGCAGGTCCCAGCTCTCACCTCACCCCAATTGCCTGTAAATTACATATTTCATCTTTAAGGTCAAACTTTTGAGTAGATGAATTATAAAACCTTATATAACCCTGGATTTTACATATTTAAAGAACAGTTTTCCAGCGAAGTGGGATATTATGGGTTAATGTTTAATGGATAACATTGGAAATGCCATGATGTCCTCAATCCTATTTAGTGGAGGAGTCATTTTCTTTCCACACAGTTCTAATCAAGAAATAGACTATTGCTACTAAAATAGTCTTAAATTATTCTTTTACTGTCACAGCACGGAACACAAATGGTCCTGAGGAGCTTATGGAGAAGCAGAGACCACTTAGACTACAGAGTGGAGCTACTGCAATTGCCCTTGCAAAATTAAGTAAACAACCAGAATCTGCAGAAGTTGAGTTAAAGAAGGATTTGCCTATGTATTAATTGATAAAGATTGTATTTAAAGTAATATTTGACAATCAGCAAAAACTGAGAAAAATCTGTAGTTTAAAAAAAATGACACAAGAAAGCCAGAAATTAAGCCATGGTAAAGTATGATAGACCCAAATGCTATTTGCAGAATTCAGTAGTTGACTAAGCCAAGAAGAGCTTATTTTTATACTTTTATTGGAGCCTTAAAAAAAGTGGACCAATAATATTTGACAAATATATATTTTCCCTTTTCATAAAATCTAAGATAATTTATCTTAAGTACCTGAGGTGAACATGCTATTTCTGACCACTCTGGTCAAGATTTGGGTGTCTATAGGGGGCAAAACCAGATGAGTAGGATATTTACAAAATTCTAACTTATTAAAACATTATTCTGACTGGAGAAATGTACATGCTTCAATATAACTTCAGAACATCCCAGAACTAGACAAAAGCACACATTTCTTCACTTGCGGGCAAAAATTCTGAATTCCTTAAATAGTCATAAAAGTTTCTAGTTTATGTTCAGAGAAAAAAAGCAACACGTAAGCCCTGCTTAAAAAACATGTTGACTCAAATGTTTTCTCGTGTATATATAATTAGTCAAACCCCATTGTGTGAAACCGGCTTATATTACTATCATCATTTCCTGTTTGACCATGACATGAAGGGGATTTTAAGAAAGAGGATTCTGGGCAACTGAATAATGGTAGTAGAAGTGTCACGTCATAAAAAGCTGGAGGCATTAAGAAAAGCATACGTAAATTTTGGTTAGTTCATTCCCATCTTTCAATAACAAGATAAGACACAGGAGGTAGAAAGGCACTAGGGTCTTAAAGTGGAAAGAACAATGCTGGCAAGATGGAGCAAATAGGAGAGGCTGGTTGCAGTGCCAAAGGACTGGCTATAGCTGGGAAGTTTAACATGCTAAACGTGGAAGACTGAACTCTTATCTCTGATCCCTCTGAAAACCACTAAAAGTAATAAAAGGTATAACCCTATATGCACAGAGAGAACAAGACACAGCAGAAAAAGTGATGTCAAAAATTTGGGAAGATGAAAAATGGTTAGGAGGTTGGAATTGACTTAGTAGAGCCAGACAAAGTCAATGATAAGTCCCTAGAAGAGGATAGAAGAAGCCAACAAGAATTAAACCCATCTCCACTGCAGGATTCCCTGATTTAAGGAGATGGATTTTAACATACACACATGTACATTCACACACACAAACACAATGATAAGTACGTGAGGTAATTGGTGTGTAAATTAGCTTGATTTAATCACTCTGCAAGGTAAACATATATTGAAACATCCCATTGTACCTCATAAACACATATAATTATTATTTGTCAATTAAATTTTTTTAAAAATAAAAGGAGATAGAGACAGCACTCAATGACTGATACAATTTTAGATGATAAGATTATGGGTATTTTTTCCAAAATCTCTATAATGTCCAATAATTATTTCCTTAGGGAAAAAAAATTTCAAAACAAGATTTCAAATGTGGGGCAGTTCTAAATAACAGCAAAATCCAGGGAATAGTATTTAGAGTGAGCTACCAAATAGAGGCAAAGTCGTCCCTTAAACTTAAATACACAAGAGAATGTTGAGCCCAGCAACAGCCCATTTTGATCATATGCATTCAAATTAATCAAGATGATGGTGGAAGTTCATCAAGCTTGTAAGAAAGTAAACCTAGGAGATGTAGAGTAGGAAAGAGTTTGAGATTTGCAGAGTATTGTGGACTTTGGAAAGCACAAACCTGTGAGAGATTACTTGTATTATTTCTGAGGCTCTCTGCATTTTGGATAAAAAATCATCACTATTTGACAAAAGAAGCAACTGACATTCCTAAACCATATGGAGATATAGCCAGAAAAGTTATGTCTCTTTTGTACTTTTTCAATTCCTGAGTGATACTCCTACTCAGGTTCCAATCATGCACCTACCAAATTTTTCAGCATTCACATAAGCTAAGAGCCAGAAATATAGTGTAAGATTCCCTATGTGCACCTCAGACATGCTCCTGCACTTGCCTTTCCAGGGAAGTTATTCTAATATCATAATTTCATTCCTGTGTTTCATCACATTGGCTTCTCTTCATCAGGAAAAGTGAAAGTGGACAAGAAGGTGAAACAATTTTCGTTGACTTCAAATCAGTTGCTAGGTATGCCAAGTGAGTCATGTGTTTTTGTACAGAGAGATGTAAGACAGTCGATTAAAAAGAAATGGGTTTTCACTTGATAATGTGTTCTTCTTCTTTCATCACCTCTCAATAATTCAAGAAGAAACACATACTTCCTTCCTCTGAGTTTTAGGGAATTTATGACTTGGCCTCACCTTAATTTACTGAACTTTTTCATGTTCTCACTCTTCACAAGCATTTCACAACTTCCACTTTCACCAGGGCGTCTCCTTATTGGACCTACCTTGGCTTGCCCTTCTTTTTATTTGTGAGCTTTTTGGATAAGCCATCTTTGACATGTGTAATCGATGTTTTAATATAGTTCAGTTAACATGAATACATTGAAAAGTGTTGTTTTCAGTACCATGCTAGACATTGAGAGGACTATTAGAATTTTAATAATTTAGATAATTATAAATAAGGCCATAGAGAAGCAAGAGAAATAGAAAAAGTATTTAGAAGCAAAAATGAATGTAATTCTGCTCATTTTATTAGGGATTAACTAAAATGTTTGCTTTGTATGAAAGCTATTAAATAAATAGGATATGGAAACAAATGATACTACATGCACCTTTGCAAATCCGTATAAATTATATCATCTTGTTCTATTTTTATTCACACATTTACATCTACATTGACCTCAGAATGTACCTTTATTTACATTACTGTATGAGATGTATGCGTGTTAGGATAACTCTAATAGAATTAGGAGAAGTGTCATTTGGGATTCCAGCCTCAAAAAGTAGCTATCTAATGCAAACCTTGTATTTTTCTTTTTGTTCTCTGTAAATTAGCAAGTTTATGATTTTGTCATCCATATTTCTACATCTATTGAACCTGATAATAGTTTGAACTTGCTTAAGTCCTATGGGGCCACTAGCAGGGTATCCATAAAATAAAGATTTCATGAGCTTAATTATATTTTGTCTTCTCTCTTGTGACCCTTTTGCCTTGTTTTATATCTTTGTCTCATTTCCATTGGCGTGTAACCCCAAGACATCTGTTAATAAAATCTTAACAAAATAATTAATAACTTTTAGTTGAGCCCTGAGGAAGTGCAAAAAGTGATTAAAATATCTTGACGGGATGATTCATAAGGAAAGGTAAATAAAATGTATTTAGCATGAGAAAGCAAAAGGACAATTGTATATAAGGAAGAATTAAAGGACACAAGTTAGTGACAGCATGTAGAGCAAAACTGAGTTGAGGAGGATCTGGAAGTGAATATTAACAATTCTGTTTCTAGTGCTGGCTTAGGCAATGACGTGATGTCACTTAAGGATCACTTGAAAACTGAATTGTGTGAACTTTTCCTGGGAACTTCCCCTTTTTTTTGGTTGACTGGTCAGGAATATGCAAGTATACTTTTCACAACTATTCAAAGCTATATTACTCAGCAAAGTTTTCCAACACATATATATAAATCTCACTTTTTAGTTCAGAATTGTTTCTGTGATTAGTAATTTCATGCAGTCACCAGACATTAGGTCATCGTTCTGCCACTGTGCATAATGTGTATCAGTAGTTCAAAATGTTTCATAAAGGCTTGATACTGATAAAAGAGGCCTGTCTGAAACACTTAGAAGACTCTGGTAGGGCTAAAAGACAAGAAGGAAGCATCCTGTTAATGTTTCCTTGAAACTACTCTTCAGTTATTTCCAGTTTTAACAGAATCAGGAGTTAAATTCAAATATAATACTACTTCCCACATTATATTCATCTGCTTGTTTATACTCTTATTTCCTTATGTTTTAAGAATTCTATCTCTTCACATTCACCCATTTATTTATTGTAGCTTTTTTTTTTCACTATAGGAAATGGGTCTGTGTTCTTTATGGGGCAGATGTAAATTTTTTGAATTTCTATTTTGAAATTATAGGCTCACCATATAGGTGTAGCACAATATAAAAATGAGGAACTTGACATTGGTACATCACTGTTAACTAGGCTTTAGACCTTCTTCAGCTGTTACTATTTTTAAGCCTATAATCATTGTATGCATTTGTGTACATGCAATTTTATCCCACGTATAGATTCATATAACCACCACAACAAAGATTTTTTTTTAAAAAAACCTCATCCACTGTCACCACAAAAGAACTCACTTGTGTTATTTCCTTGCAATTGCAGCCACATCCCATCCACTAAGTCCTTGTCCTCTAGTAACAACTAATGTGTTCTCCATGTTTACAAATTTGGCTAAGGATGTTGAGCATCATTTTATACGGTTGCTTGCCATCTCTGTTTCCCCTTTGATGAAATATCTGTTCATGTAATTTGCCCATTAAATTGGTTTGTTGTTGTTGTTGTTGTTGTTGTTGTTTTACTGTTATGTTTTCAGAGTTCTTTATGTAGTCTAGGCATATAAAAATATTTTGTATATGTGGCTTGCAGATATTTCTTCTTAGAGTTATGGCTTGTATTTTCATCCTTTTAATAGTCTTTCATAGTACAAAATTTTTCATTTTGATGAATTCCAACTTATTGATTATTTTCTTTTATGGATAACTTATTTATTTTCCTAAGTATTCTTTGTCTAATTCTTGATCCCAAAGATGGTCTCCCATGTTTTCATCTACAAGTTTTATATTTTACACTTAAGTTTACAAACCATTTGGAATTAATTTTTATATATTATATAAATTGTTTCTTATTGCCTGTGGATGTCCTGTTGTTCCTGTACTATTTTTTGAAAAGAATATATTTCCTTTATTAAATTGCCTCTGAATCTTCATCAAAATATCAAAAGTTGGCCAGGCAAAGTGGTATGTGCCTGTGGTCCCAGCTATTAAGGGGGCTGACTTGGAAGGATTGCTTGAACCTGGGAGGCAGACGCTACAGTGAGCTGAGATCATGCCACAGCACTCCAGCGTGGGTGACAGAGTGAGACCCTATTTCAAAAACAATTCTATTTTTAGTTTTTAAGTTTTGTTATTAGTTCTATACATGTTTAGAATGTTTTTGTCTTCCTGAGAAACTCACCCATTTGACATTATGGAGTGCTTTTTTCTATCTCTGGGAATTCTCATTTCAAAGTCTTCTTTGTCTGATACTGATATAGCCATATCACTTGATTTAATGCTTACTGTTTACATGGTATACCTTTTCTATCTTTTTACTTTTCATATCTATGTTTTTATGCTTGAAGTATATGTAGTGTAGAAATCATATAGCTGGCTGTTAATATTTTTTATCCATTCTGTCAATCTTTGCATTTTAATTGGTGTGTTTAATACACTTACATTTAATGTATGTATTAATATATTTGAGTTTACCATCTTGCTATTTATTTTATATAACTTTCATTTGCATTGTATTGCCTTTTTCCTATTTACATACCATTTTATTTTCTCTAGTGAAATTTTAGCTAAACATTTTTGTATATGTTTTCAATTGCTTATGGATTGCAACGTCTATTATTATCTTACCACAATCTACTCAGAAGTAAATATTACAAGACTAAAGAAACTTATGATATTAAAATTACATTAAAATCCCCCATTTTTCATGGTCTTTTTATTTATTTTACCTTCTCACATATAAATTCCAGAGTGTAATGCCATATTTTATTTAATTAATAATTCATCTTTGAAAAACAGTTACCTTTTACTTAGACTAAGCTCCAGGTGAGTGCAGTTGAGAGGTAAAGCCTCTTTTCTTCCACTCAGCCCCCATTTGAGGGATGGAGGCATAGCATTAGCACAACATTCTGAAAATATTTGGCCTCTGATTACCTTTGATTCAGCTCATGAAGTTGTGTTTCCATACCAGGAGAGGTAAAACAAGAGAATATCAGGCTACTTCCCTTCAAACACCCACCATTCAGCTCCTAAAATGAAAGTATCACTCAGAGAGAGGCCATCATTGTCTCCCTCCCTAGCCTGGGATCTCTGGCTCGGAAATTTCCCTGGGTGGAGAATCAAGTCGTAAAGCCGTTCATAATGTTGTACCAAAGAAATAGACTTTGCTTGCAGCAGAGCCTGGAGACATTCAGCCTAAAGGGAGAACAGTGAAAGTTGTAGTGAAAGGAAATAGGGAGGCAATTAAAGACACATGCTAAACTAGACTATAGATTGATTATTTTTTGGGAGAGAATCAGTGAATAAAACAGCTTCATCACTTAATTTCCCTTTTAAGTTGTTGTAGTCACAATTACATATTTATACAGTTTGCCTATTAACGTAGATTGTAATTATCATTTTATACACTTGTCTTTTAAATCATGTAGAATGTGTAAAAAGCGGCATTACAAACAAAAATATTAGTAGTGGCTTTAATATTTATCTGTGTAGTTACCCTTACCAACATTCTTTATTTCTTCATATGGCTTTGAGATATTGTTTCGTGTCTTTTTATTTCAACCTGAAAGAATTTCTTTAGCATTTCTTATAGGGCAGGTCTACAAGAAAAGAACTCCCTCAGCTGTTGATGTTTTTATTTCTTCTTCATTTTTGAAGAATAGTTTTGCCAGAGACAGAATTCTTTCTTCATGGGTTGTTCTTTTTCTTTCAGAAATTTAAATATGTCATTCCGTTGCCTTTTAGCTTCCACAGTTTCTGATGAGAAAGATATAGGCTTTAATTTCATTGAGGATATCTTGTACATCACGAATCACTTCTCTCTTGCTTCTTCAAGATTCTCTCTTTGTCTTTGTCTTTTATTTGATTAAATGTTTGGGTGTTGAATTCTTTGCATTTTTTCTACTTTGTGTTTGAGATTTTTGTTTGTGTAGATTATGTCTTTCATCAAAATTTCAGCCATTATTTCATCCAACTATTATTTCTGCCCTTTTTTCATTCTCTTTTTCTTCTAAGACTCCCATAATATATGATTTTTTGTTATCTTTTCCTTTTTGTTTATTTTTTACCCTTTTCAACTTTTATTTTAGGTTTGGGGGTACATGTGCAGGTTTGTTACATGGGTAAATCGTGTGTTTCTGGGGTTTGGTACACAAATGATTTTGTCACCCAGGTAGTAAGCATAGTACCTGATAGTTGGTTTTTCAACCCACATTCTCCTCCACCCTTTACCCTAAGTAGGTCCTGGTGTCCATTGTTCCCCTCTTTGTGTACATGTGTACTCAGTATTTATCTCCTACTTATAAGTGAGAACATGCAATATTTATGTTCTGTTCCTGTATTAATTTACATAGGATACTATCCTTCAGCTGAATGCACATTGCTGCAAAAAAAAGACATGATTTAATTTTTTATGGCAGCATAGTATTCCACATGTACCGCATTTTCTTTATCCAATGCACCAGTGATAGACATCTACATTGATTACATATCTTTGCTATTGTGAATAGTGCTGCAGTGAGCATGCAAATACATATGTCTCTATGGTAGAATGATTTATATTCCTTTGGGTGTCCAGTAATGGCATTGCTGTGTCAAATGGTACTTCTGTATTAAGTTCATTGAGAAATCTCCAAAGTACTTTCCACAGTGGCTGAACTAATTTGCATTCTGACAAACAGTGTATAAGCATTCCCTTTTCTCTACAGCCTTACCAACATCATTGTTTTATTCTTTTTTAATAATAGCTATTCTGACTAGCATCTCATTGTAGTTTTGATTTGCATTTCTCTGATGATTAGTGATGTTGAGCATTTTTTCATATGCATATTGGCCATGTATATGTCTTTTGAGAGGTATCAGTTCATGCCCTTTGACCATTTTTAAATGAGGTGGTTTGGTTTTTTGCTTGTGGATTTGTTTAAATTCCTGATAGATTCTGGATATTAGACCTTTGTCAGATGTATAGTTTGCAAATATATTCTACCATTCTACGGGTTATCTGTTTACCTTATTAATAGTTTTGGTTGCTGTGCAGAAGTTCTTTAGTTTAATTGTGTCCCATATGTCTATTTTTGTTTTTATTGCAATTGTTTTTGAAGACTTTATCATGAAATTTTTGCCAATGCCTGTGTCCAGAATGGCATGTTCTAGGTTTTCTTTTAGGACTTTTATAGTTTTAGATCTTACATTTTAACCTTTAACTCATCTTGAGTTGATGAATTATATATATGGTAAAAGTTTTTACTTTCTGCAACATATATGTTTTTTGATAGTTTTTGCAAATCTCTCAGATTTTGTTCACTTGTTTTCATTTTTTTTTTTTTTTTTTTTTTTTTTGGTTTCTGCTCCTAAGACTAGACAATTTTAATTTTCCTAACTTCAAGTTTATGGATTCTTTTATGCCTATAAAATCTGCTTTTGAACCCCTATAGTTAATTTTTCATTTCAGGAATTATACTTTTCAGTGTCTGAGTTTCTATTTAATGTATTTTTTAAAGTATCTCTTTATTGATATTCTCATTTTGTTTATACATCACTCTTCTGGTTTCCTGTATTTCTTTGTCCATGGCTTTCTTTAGCTCCTTGAGAAAATTTAACACACTTTATTAAAGTCTTTATTTAGAAAGTCCAATGTGCCATACATACTTTTTCTGTTTTTCTTTTTTTTTCCCAATGCCTTGTGATTTGGGGCTGAAAATTAGGCATTTGAATATTATCATGTGGTAACTTTAGAAATCAAATAATTCTTCTTCTCCAAAGTTTTCTAATGTTAATCATTGAAAGCTTCAGTCATCCAATTGTTTGGTAATATTTCCAAAACTTTTTTTTTTTTTTTTGCAAAGATTGCATTCCTTGTCATGTGTGGACTCTAAAGTCTCTGCCCATTATCTTAGTGCTTAGCCAGGAGCCAAGAAGAAAAATCATAAACCAGACTGCTTAAAATTGTGCCTTAACTTTCAGCTCCTGCTTTCATAAAGGCCAGAGCTCACAGAGCTGTTAGAGGTGCAATGCTAGGGTACTCTCAGTGTCTGGTTCTAGGCATGTGCTTTGCATTTCATCTTCCCCAAAAAAGGAAGTGGCCTTTCTAAGACCTTATTTCTTCAAAAAACTTGAAAGCTGAGCTTCTTCTTTCTGAACCTGTGTTCTACCTGCTACTTGTCCTGTCTATCACTTCCTGCCTCGTGGGCATAGGTAGGATATGTCATTAAATATTTCAATAGATGTCACCACAGCTCAGAAAGCTGCTCCAGTCTGGGATGGGGGTGGCAAAACAAAGGTCAGGATCTGAACTGGTCCCTAATGGAACCATTAGTCCAGCCCAAATGTACAATTACAGTATTATAAGAACAAGGTGTATATTATCATTCTGGCAATAGCAAGCTATAGGGTTATGTCTACTATTATATCTCCACCCAGCTACCTCCCCCCGCCCCATCATGCTGGAAAACGGTAAATGGGAGTCATATGTGTAAAAGCACCACAAACTTTTCTTACCAAATGTCAGCTGCCTTTTCATCATTAAGTAATCCTCTGGGTTATTGCAAGTTTTGGATTCAGTTTCTGAGTTCTGAAAAATAGATTTGCCAAGGTATAAAGGGCTCTATAGAGCTTCCCAATTCTGAGAGTAGTGTTGGAGATTTCTTCAAAATTTCATTTTTAATCTATCTCTTTCTAAAAGATTTTATGTATTTGTATGCTATGTTTTGGAGCTGTACGGTTATGTCTACTATTAATATTTCTTCTTCATAAGAGATGTCCTTTATTATTATATAACACTCTTTATCTTGTTCAATTCTTTTAATCTTAAATTACAGTTTGTTACTAATATTTTTACTGTTGATTTTTGATTTTTGCTTCGCATTACCTGGTGCCTTTTTTTTTTTTTGTCTATCTGCTTAATTTCTAACCCATCTTTATCACCTTGCTTTAAGAGTTGCTTTTTTTTTTTTTTTTTTACATAAAGTGTGCAGCTTTTATTTTAACAGACAATTTTGACTGTCTCTTTTCACCTGATTGGATAAATCAGTTTTCTCCCTGTATAATAATACTTATTAATTCCATATGAATTGATGCTTTTTTAGTATTACACATTTTACTCTTTTCTATTTTTCCAGTTGTGTTTTTCTGCGAGTTTGATCAAGTTGTTATTATTTCATGTATTCCTCACGAATTCCTTATTCCTTATGGTAGTGTTACTTTGCTCTTCTATTAATGTCTACTTTTCCTTTCTCTACTTTCATAATCATGCAAATTTTTATAATACTGTTTTAATATAAAATTCAAATGCATTCTCCTGCAATGGAAACTATTCCCTCTATTTCTTTTAATTTTCCCTGCTTTCCTTTTTCTCCCCTACCCCTGCCCAAGTCCATTGGATGTTTCACTTTTCTGTCTACCCACCCTTATTCCCCAATTTCTATGTTTTTCTAAGGTAATTTTACTAATTTTATTCTAGACAATTTGGACTGTATTAGAATTTTCTTTATATCACTTTCAACTCCAGATTCCAAAAGTGTTTATTGACAGTTTATTGTTTTCGTAGTCCTCTTTTGGACAAAAATATCTATAGCCCATAGTAGCTTTTTAGCTCAGACTTGAAAGTAGAGAAGTGAGTTTTATTCAGGTTACATATTTCCATTATTTTATTTCTAAAACATTAAAAATATTATATGTTGTTACATGGTACATACACTATGATATATTTTGTACTTATCATCATTTAATAGGTATTTCAGTAATTTATATTTTTTATTGACTCTTTCACCCTACTAGAATGTAAGGCCCATTAGAGCAAAAATATTTTTGTCTAAAATGGTCACTACAACATTATACTCATTTCTCTGAAAAATTTCTTTTACTTTTTAGGGGACTTGAATTATCTAGATGACCACCTTTTATTTTTTCTTCCATATAGGGATTACCTAACATTCAGATTATATATCTATTCAGATTATAATATCCCCAGTGCAACAGAATTTATAATAGAAATGGACTAAATAATGGAAAATAGGGCAATGGACTACAACAGCAGGTTAACATCATTGCAACAGTGTAGCTCTCTGAGGCTTGATTATTCATGTGAAAGATAAGAAGGTGAAATGGGTTATCTATACATTCTCATTGTCCTTCTCTTAGCCTATTTTTCTTCTAAGGATGATGATTGGATCTAGGAAGACTTCTCAGGAAAGACTGAAGCTTGCTTCCTGGCATCACAACTCATGTATGAGTAAGAAAATGACTCCACTGTGCCTTTTCTAAACGCTTAAATAATAGATGATGAGAAGATAGATGTATTTAAGTGCTTTCAACTAGAAAATTCCTGAGAAATATTTTCAGATCAAACAGTCAAAAAGGGCATTATACACACAAAAAAAACTGTGCTAAATGTTATTGGGACCTTGGTATTGTTTCCAAGATTTATGCTGCACTAGGGAAGATGACTATTCCTGAGTACCTCATTATCACTGCAAAGTTATTCACAGTATTAATAGCATTTAAACCATACATCTGTGCACACTTTGTACTTTACATGCTATGTAAACTAATATAATATTATATATATATGAATATATATTTACACATATTCACAGTTCTTTGTGGAAGAGGCAGAAGAGAAGTTATAATTAACCCCTTTTGTAATTTGACATTTACAAAAGAATACTGAAAGTCCCAAGGTAGCTATGGAAAACCTTGGTTTTCATTGATGTCCCTATGCTCTGCAGGTATATTTACCATTTATTTCTGGGGAAAAATAAGAAATTATAACAATTGAACATATATTGAGAGAAAATAGGAAGAAACATTTGAAATGAAAACTGTTCTGAGAATCCTAGTCCCCTGATTATATGGTTACTACCTAGGTAAAAACAGGTAAGCGGAACCTGGAGCTTCATCAAATCCTTTCATTTCTTTAACTGAACCATTTTGGTTATAAGTTGCAGAAACCTAATTCAAACTAGATTACATAAATAATAATAATGTAATGGAAGCACATAGAGAAGTGCCTGGGTAGAGTTGGACAAGAAGCCTAAGTCCAAGCACTCAAATGTTACTTTCAGAATTCTCCCTTTCTCTCATTCACCCACAGACACACGCGCGTGCACGCGCGCGCGCACGCACACAAACACACACACACACACACATACGCTCTCAGGCAGGTCATCTTCCTATAGTTGCCACCAGCAGCTGAAATTCACATAATTCTTTATCAAAGTCATAATTCTTTATCAAAGAGCTAAAAATAATTTAGCTCTTTTAATACATATGTAGGTATATAGATAAAATTCCTGATGTTTTGTTGTTTGGGTTAACATAGAACCTGTGCAACACAGAACATGGCATAATCTCTTAAACAAACGGGTTTGTGGGTTCCATCTATCTCCCCCTCAGCCATGGGCATTGTAGGTGAGGGAAGCATTCCCAAAATAACATTTCAGTGCTTATATTAGAAGAAAGGGGAGATGTGCATGTAAAATAAAATAAAGTGAAATCTCCACTAGACGTGTGTTCAGTTAATCATTGAGGGTATTCATGTCCTCAAGCAGTTATAACTCGAGTGGGGGACCCCAAACCTCAGAGCACATTAGGCAGATCATAGAAAGTTACTGAGCCTGTAACACTATCTATAACTTAGGATTTTTTGTCATAATATATTTGAACTCATACCTTAAAAATAGTGGGTTTATTCAACTCTGAGACTGAGAGGATCAATATCTCTGAAAGCCATTCATGAGGGTTATTATAAGGATTAAATTAAAGGACCAATGTAAGGCATTTAGAATAATAAAAAAAAGAGTGGGTTTATTCTATAACTGCCTAGAGGGCTCTGTGTGTACTCTGTTGTAAACTGCCCCCCAGAAATGGTATAAAAAGAGCAGGAAACATTTACCAAAGGAAGAATAAAGAAGGCAAGACTGCATCAAAATAGGAAGTGTTACTGTTGCCCTAGAACTGTGACAATGAGACTCACTGACAATGTGAGCTGTTTGAGAGAAGAGCCATTACAGATAGGAGCAGCTCTTGGGAGCCTGTGCCAGGAGCCACTACCAAGAGCCATTAACAAAAAGAGCTGCTGGGAATCCACTTTGGGAGCAGAAAGAATAGTCAGTAGTCTCAGCCTTCCTTACTGTGCTATCGTATGTGACCTCAGAGGTCTGATGTAAGAGTAAGGTTGTTGCTCTTACTAAATACTATATATCTATATATCGTCTATAGGTATATCTAAATCTATATCAATATTACTATATACATATATATCTTAGCATTCTATGTACTCTGCTCCACAGTAAAAATCAAATTCCTTCCTCATTCATTCAGGTAATGTTTCTGTACCTACTCTCTGCAAAAGACAAAAAGAAAAATTTTACCTTCATACTTCTTGTGTGATTGCTGTCTAGTGGAGGAAAGAAGTATACAAATAAATGTTTAGAATATATTGTGGTGGGAATAATTGTGAAACACTATCCAGGGGAGCAGAATAGAAGAAGAAGTTACCTTTGCTTGAATGTCTTGAGTAAGACTTTGCTGAAGATGTCACATTTTATCTGGTTGTTACTGAAAGGAAGACCTAGAAATTCTAACAGGAGTATAAACCTGCTATAAAATGGTAATCAGCCTTTATAGGAAAAGATATTTGAACACATTACAACTTAAATAATTAGGTAGCTAGCTTTCAAAACTATATAGGTTAGGTACCAAGTAAATGCTTGTGAAAATAAATATAATGGCCTAAAAGAATATTAGAATGTGCCTGGTGTTTACTTCATAATATATACAGTTTTACCTCAAAGTTTGATGTGATCTGTTCCTCAATAATGTGAATTAAAATTAGTAAATTTAGCTGATTTTTATCTTTTACTTTTCTATCCCTTTTTCCTTCTCAATTTCTATCATTTTTATAGATTGCTTCCCCAGAAGATTATAGCAACCAGGAGAAACATGTTCTAATTTTCTGGTTGTTATCATTTAATAAACTATTATTAAATAATAATGGACAGCATTTGCTGGAAATTTATTATATCATAGGCACTATATGATGCAATGTACAGGTATTAAGTTATTTAATTCTCCTTAAAACCCTGTAACAAATGTGGCATTAATAATATCATTTTATAGTAAAGAGACTGAGGCTTAGCATCTTTAACCAAGTTTCACATAGCTAGTGGGTGGTGATGCTAGGACTCTAGCCAGGCTCTCTAGTTTCAAGTGATTTCAACACTGAAATAAAGGAATTAAAAATCATCCTATAAATCACTCTAAGAATGCTTGTTTTAAGATTGTAATACCATTTTAATACTTTCTTAGCTCAAGAGGAATAATTTTGTTCTCCCAAATATTTTTTCCGATTTATAAAATGAAGCCAAATGCCTCAATATCATCATTAAATCTTGTACTTTTTAAAATCCCCAAACATCTAAACACCTGAAACTAAGATAATGCAGAAATATTTTGGGGGACTCACAAAGCAAAATAGGTCCAGGTAACTGAATTCCAAATCATCGTCCAGAAGAAGAGGTACGTTTTTTAATGTGGAAGCCAAACCATCTTTGTTAGTCATTTATAAATCTTTTCAATGCCTGTCTCTTCAAGGTAATCTCCAAACTCTTAAAGTTTTATAAGCTGTATTCTGGGTCCTTCTAAAACACTGAAGAAACTGTAAAGATGTAATCTCATCTTACTCCTAAGTGCTTCTTTTAGCATACAATAAAACTAGACACAGTTTTTAACAGGCAGCTGATACATGAAGAGTTGCTGAAATACTTGCCAATTTGGTCTTGAGCTATACATAATATGACAGTTTATCTGGTTTAATAACGTATTTTATAAAATAATAATGGCATAAGCGATGTAGCTGGTAACTTTCATTTTAATTCTCATTCTTATATTAGGTATTCATGCCTTAAGCTATACTCCTGAATGTTTTTTAGCTTCCTTGTTTAGGTGACTACCAACTAACCACTGTATAGAAATGGGAAGCAGAGGCAAGGTAGTCTCATGACAAGGACCATGGGGGAAGAAATATGAAAAGTGGAGGTGCAGTTCAGGTTTTATTGACTTGCTTACTGTATTATATTGGACAGACAGTGAACCTCTCTAGACCTATCAGACTCCAAATTTGTATAAGGAAAATGATGATTCTGTATCTCTTACAAGTATGGTGATAAAACTGATAAAACATTACAATTAAAAGGTATTCTTTATTTTCATGTCCAAATGGCCACAAATAACTACAATTTACCCTTCCTTTTCAATCACTGCAGACTCTCCAAAAAGGTGCTATAAAATTATTAACTAACAGTATTAGTTACCAGATATTGTGTAACAAATTGCCTCAATATTTAGCAGTTTAAAATAACAACAAAAGTGTATTAGCTCACAGTTTCTAAGGGTCAGGAATCTGAGTGTGGCTTAGTTGGGAGGTTCTGGCTCAAGATCTCTTAGAAAGTTGCAGTTAAGCTGCAGTCAAAATAGGCAGGGCTGTGTCATTTTAATGTTCAGCTTGAGGTGAAGGATCTGCTTTCAAACTCACTCGTATGGTAGTTAACAGGCACTGTATCTTCAGTAGCTATTGGCCAGACAACTCAGTTTCTCACCATATGAGCCCTTGTAATATGACCACTTACTTCCCCAGGAAAGAATGATACAGAGAGAAAGAGAGAGAGAGAGACTGAAAGGCACAGACAGAAAACATGCACTAATGGTGGAAGCCATAGTCCTTGCTAACCTAATTTCAGAAGTGGCATACCGTGCTCCCCTGAGATTGTGGTGTAGCAGAGCTCTCTCTGCTCCACTGTCAGGCAGAAATCCAAGCATTTGGAGCACCTGCTTACCTGAACCAGCATCTTGAGTCACCCTACCCTTCTTGGACATAGATCTTGGTGCAGCAAGACTTTCTCTGTTCCATGCCCAGGGAGACCACCAGGCACTCAGAGCAGTTGTTCACCTGGTTCAGCAACCTGAGCTACCCCACCATTCCTATACATAGATTATGGTACAGAAGGGCTCTCTGTTCCACACCCAGGAATATCTGCAGGCAGTTGGAGCCCCCATTCACTTGGTTCAGCAGCCCGAGCCTCCCCACCCTTTCTGGACATAGGTGGACCTGCTTTGTCTGACCCCACCCTTTGTGACTCCTGCTCCCCCAGGGCTTAGCAGGGAGCTTAGACCACTGTGCATTCTATATTAACCCATTACCCGAGGGAATAGAGAGCTGCTACAAGTAAAAAAGGATCAAGTATATACCCAGCCACATTGGCTGGAGCTGGCTTTTACCTGTACGTGTAATCTATGGGCTTGTGGTCCAAGCTGCACCGCCCAATATAAAAGCTGCTGAAAAAAGTATACAGGGTTAAAGAAGCAGAGCCCAAAGGCTTTACTCAGCATTCTCTACAGTCACACCCCCTAGGAAGAGGAGAAAGGGAAAGAAAAACGATGATATACTAAGATAGGGAAAGAAAGAAAAAGAAAAAATTATAACTACATAAAAATAATTACAAAAATTAGATGTGTTAGTGTCTCCAGATGAGAGGGAGTTAGTGAAATAATTCTTGCACTATGAAAAATATCAATGTAGTGACACCACCAATAGATTGCACTAGCTCTCCAGCAATGGTTATTAACTGAAGTGGAAACTCAGAAATGATACATAAAGAATTCAAAGCATGGATTGCAAGAAAGCTCACTGAGATTCAAGACAAGGTTGAAAGTCAACACAAAAAACTTCTAGGAAGTGAAGAAAGAGATAATATCTTAAAAAGATATCAGTCAGACCTTCAGGAATTGAAAAAATAACTGAAGAAATTTCAAAATACAGGTGAAAGCTTTAGCAATAGATTGGCCCAAGCAGAAGAATTTCAGAAATAAACAAAAAAGAATTTTTTTAAAAAGGAGCAAAGTCTTCAAGAAATATGGAATTTTGTAAAGTGACCAAACCTACAAATTATTGATATTCCTGGGATAGGAGGAGAAAAAGCAAAGAACCTGAAAAATATATTTGAGGAAATTATTCAAGAAAACTTCCCTGATCTTATTAGAGACAAAGATATCCAGATATAAGAAACCCAAAGAACACCTGAAAAATACTATGTAAAATAATCCTTATCAAGGTGTATCATCACCAGACTGTCCAAGGTCAATGCTAAAGATAAAATCTCAAAGGGAGCTAGAGTAAAATGTCATATCACAGAGGGAACCCCATCAGGTTAAGAATGGAGTTCTCAGCTGAAACTTTACATCTCAGGAGAGATTGGGGCCCTATTTTCAGCATGATAAAGAAAAAAAGATTTTCAACACAGAATTTCATATTCCTCCAAACTAAGCTTTGCAAGCAAGGGGGAAATCAAATCTTTTCTAGAAAAGTAAGTGGTAAGGAATTTTATTACCACTAGATAAGCCTTACAAGAGATCCTTAAGAGAGTTCTGAATAGGGAAACAAAAGAGTGATGCCTCCCACAAAATCACACTTAGGTACATAGCCTGCAGACCCTATAAAGAAAAAGTACAATAGGCACTACAAAGCTACCACAAAAAACACATAAATACATTGCCTGCAGACTCTATAAAGATAAAATGCAATATAAACTACAAAGCAACCACCTGCCAACTTTGTGGTAGGATCAAAAACTCACATATGAATGCTAACCTTGAATGTAAATAATATATGCACCCCACTTAAAAGCCATAGAGTGGCAAGTTGGACATAAAAATAAGACCTATCTGTCTGTTGTCTTTAAGAGATGCATCTCACTTTGGGAGGCCGAGGCGGGTGGATCACGAGGTCAAGAGATTGAGACCATCCTGGTCGACATAGTGAAACCCCGTCTCTACTAAAAATACGAAAAATCAGCTGGGCATGGTGGCACATGCCTGTAATCCCAGCTACTCAGGAGGCTGAGGCAGGAGAATTGCCTGAACCCAGGAGGCGGAGGTTGCGGTGAGCCGAGATCGCACCATTGCACTCCAGCCTGGGCAACAAGAGCGAAACTCCGTCTCAAAAAAAAAAAAAGAGACCCATCTCACATATAATGACACTCATAGGCTCAAAGTAAAGGGTTGGAAAAAGATCTATCAAGCAAACAGAAACCAAAAACAGCAGGGGTCACTATTGTTTTTTTTTCTTTTTTCTATTTTTTAAAATATATATTTTATTGCACTTTAGATTCTGGGGTACATGTGCAAATCTTGCAGGATTGTTGCATAGGTACATACATGGCAATGTGGTTTGCTGCCTCTATCCCCTGTCACCTATATCTGGCATTTCTCCCCATGTTCTCCCTCCCCAATCTCCCTACTCCCTGCTGTCCCTCCCCTATTCCCCCCAACAGACCACAGAGTGTGATGCTGCCCTCCCTGTGTCCCTGTGTTCTCGTTGTTCAGCACCTGCCTATGAGTAAGAACATGCAGTGTTTGATTTTCTGTTCTTGTGTCAGTTGGCTGAGAATGATGGTTTCCAGATTCACCCATGTCCCCACAAAGGACATGAACTCATCATTTTTTATGGCTGCATAGTATTCCATGGTGTATATGTGCCACATTTTCCTTGTCGACTCTATAGTTGATGGGCATTTGTGTTGGTTCCAGGTCTTTGCTATTGTAAACAGTGCTGCAATGAACATTCGTGTGCATGTGTCCTTATAGTAGAACGATTTGTAATCCTTTGGATATATACCCAGTAATGGGATTGCTGGGTCAAATGGAATTTCTATTTCTAGGTCCTTGAGGAATCGCCACATTGTCTTCCACAATGGTTGAACTAATTTACACTCCCAATAGCAGTGTAAAAGTGTTCCTATTTCTCCACATCCTCTCCAGCATGTGTTGTCTCCAGATTTTTTAATGATCTCCATTCTAACTGGCGTGAGATGGTATCTCAATGTGGTTTTGATTTGCATTTCTTTAATGACCGGTTATGATGAGCATTTATTCATATGTTTGTTGGCAGCATATATGTCTTCTTTTGTAAAATGTCTGCACATATCCTTCACCCGCTTTTGAATGGGCTTGTTTGTTTTTTTCTTGTAAATCTGTGTTAGTTCTTTGTAGATTCTGGATATTAGCCCTTTGTCAGATGGGTAGATTGAAAACATTTTTTCCCATTCTGTTGGTTGCCGGTTCACTCTAATGACTGTTTCTTTTGCTGTGCAGAAGCTCTGGAGTTTGATTAGGTCCCATTTGTCTATTTTGGCTTTTGTCGCCAATGCTTTTGGTGTTTTAGTCATGAAGTCTTTGCCTATGCCTATGTCTTGAATGGTTTTGCCTCAATTTTCTTCTAGGGTTTTTATGGTTTTAGGTCTTATGTTTAAGTCTTTAATCCATCTGGAGTTAGTTTTAGTGTAAGGTGTCAGGAAGAATTGTTTCTTTTGCTGTGCAGAAGCTCTGGAGTTTAATTAGGTCCCATTTGTCTATTTTGGCTTTTGTTGCCAATGCTTTTGGTGTTTTTGTCATGAAGTCCTTGCCTATGCCTATGTCCTGAATGGTTTCACCTAGGTTTTTATCAGATGAAACAGACTTTAAATCAACAAGAGTTAAAAAAAAAAAAAAAGAATTAAGAAGGGCATTACCTAATGACAAAGTGTTCAATTCAACAAGAAGAGTTAACTATCTTAAATACATACACACCTAACATTGCAGTAAGACAAGTACTTCTAGACCTATGAAAAGACTTAGACAGCCACACAATAATAGAGGGAGAACTTTAACACCTCAGGGAAAGAATTAGGCAAATCATTAAGGCAGAAAACTAACAAAACCGGACTTAACTTGACACTTAACCAATTAGACTTAATAGGCATCTACAGAATCCTTCACCCATCAACCACAGAGTATACATTCTTCTCATCCACACATTGAATATACTCCAAGATTGACCACATGCTTAGCCATAAAGCAAGTCTTAATAAATTTTAAAAACTCAAAATCATACCAAACATATTCTCAGACTGCAGTGGAATAAAAATAGCAATCAATATCAAAATCTCTTAAAACTACACAATTACATAGAAATTAGACAGCTTGCTCCTGAATGACTTTTGGGCAAACAATAAAATCATGTCAGAAATCAAACATTTTTTTGAAATAACTGATAAGAGACACACAACATACCTATATTAATCTGTTCTTATAATACTATAAAGAAATACCTGAGACTGGGTAATAGATGAAGAAAATAAGTTTAATTGGCTCATGGTTCCATAGGCTATATAGGAAGCATAGTGGCATCTGCTTTTGGGAGGCCTCAAGGAGTTTTTACTCAAGACAGAAGGCAAAGTGGGAGAAGACATCTCATATGGCAGGAGCAGGACCAAGGAGGGAAGGGAAGTTCTACGTACTTAACCAGATCTCATGAGAACTCTATCACAAGAACAGCATTAGGGGGATGATACTAAACCACTCATGAAAAACCACCCCAATTATTCAATTACCCGTGAACAGACCCTGTTACTGGTGAAGGGTGTCCAGCTTCTTGGTGTCTTGAACAACAAATTGGACAAAATTTACAAACAAAGCAAGAAAAGAATGAAGCAACAAAAGCAGACAATTATTGAAAATGAAAGTACACTCCACAGAGTGGGAGCAGGCTCAAGCATAGGGGCTCAAGAGCTTGGTTACAGAATTTTCTGGGATTTAAATATTCTCTAGAGGTTTCCATTGGTTACTTGGTTTATGCCCTATGTAAATGAAGAGGATGAAGTGAAGTTACAAAGTCATTACTTGATTTATGCCCTATGTAAATGGAGAGGAAATGTGCTATCATTTGACAGACCCTATTCCCCTGTCTCAGCCCGATCTCCAACATTGGGGATTAGAATTTAACCTGAAATTTGTTTGGGGACACAGATCCAAACTATCAATACCAAAACTCTAGGATGCAGCTAAAGCATTGTTATGAGGAAAGTTTATAGCACTAACTGCAACCTCAAAAAGTTAGAAAGATCTCAAATTAACAATCTAACATCACACCTAGAGGAACTAGAAAAACAAGAACAAACTAACTCTAAAACTTGCAGAAGAAACGCAATAACTATAATCAAAGTGTGATATGGTTTGGCTCTGTCCCCACCCAAGTCTCATCTTGAATTGTAACTCCCACAATTCCCACATGTTGTGGGAGGAACCCAGTGGGAGATAATTAAATCTTGGGTCAGGTTTTTCCTGCACTGTTCTTGTGATGGAGAATGAGTCTCACAAGATCCGATGGCTTTATAAACAGAGGTTCCCTGCACATGCTCTCTTCTTGTCTGTTGCCATCTACATAAGATGTGACTTGCTCCTCCTTGCTATTTACCATGATTGTGAGGCCTCCTCAGCCACTTGGAACTGTGAGTACAATTAAGCCTATTTCTTTTGTCAATTGCCCAGTCTCAAGTATGTCTTTATAAGCAGCATAAAAATGGACTAATATAGAGAGAAACTGAAAGAAATTGAGACTGAATACATACAAAGAATCAATGAAAAAAAAGTTGGTTTTTTGAAAGGATAAACAAGATCAATAGATTGCTATCTAGATTAACAAAGAGAGAAGATTCTAATAAGCACAATCAGAAATGGCAGTGGTTACAATACAACCAGTTATACAGAAATGAAAAGGTCCTCAGAGACTATCATCAACAACTCTGTACACAAAAATTAGAAAATCTAGAGGAAATGGATACATTCCTGGAAACACAATTTCTCCCAAGATTAAATCAGGAAGAAATGGAAACACTGAACAGCCCAATATCAAGTTCCAAAACTGAATCCATAATAAAAAATCTAGCACTTCCAACACTATTTTGAATAGGAGTGGCGAGAGAGGGCATCCTTGTCTAGTGCCAGATTTCAAAGGGAATGCTTACAGTTTATGCCCATTCAGTATGATACTGGCTGTAGGTTTGTTGGAAATAGCTTTTATTGTTTTGAGATATGTTCCTTCGATAACTAGTTTATTGAGATTTTGTAGCATAAAGGGCTGTTGAATTTTGTTGAAGGCCTTCTCTGCATCTGTTGAGATAATCATGTGGCTTTTGTCTTTTGTTCTGTTTATGTGGTGGATTACATTTATAGACTTGCGTATGTTGAACCAGCCTTGCATCCCAGGAATGAAGCCTACTTGATTGTGATGGATAAGCTTTTTGATGTGCTGTTGCAATAGGTTTGCCAGTATTTTATTGAAGATTTTTGCATCTATGTTCATCATGGATACTGTACTGAAGTTTTCTTTTCTTGTTGAGTCTCTGCCAGGTTTGCTTATCAGGATGATGTTGATCTCACAAAACGATTTGAAAAGGATTCCCTCAGCTGGGCGCGGTGGCTCATGCCTGTAATCCCAGCACTTTGGGAAGCTGAGGCGGGTGGATCACGAGGTCAGGAGATCAAGAGCATCCTGGTCAATATGGTGAAACCACGTCTCTACTAAAAATACAAGAAAAATTAGCTGGGTATGGTGGCGCATGCCTGTAATCCCAACTACTCAGGGGGCTGAGGCAGGAGAATTGCCTGAACCCAGGAGGCCAGGTTGAGGTGAGCCAAGATCGCGCCATTGCACTCCAGCCTGGGTAACAAGAGCGAAACTCCGTCTCAAAACGAGGCAGAAAAAAAAAGAACAAGAAAAGGATTCCCTCTTTTTGCATTGTTTGGAATAGTTTCAGAAGGAATAGTACCAGCTCCACTCCTATTCAATATAGCATTGGAAGTTCTAGCCAGAGCAATTAGGCAAGAAAAAAAAAAAATACAAGGCATTCAATTAGGAAAGGAGGAAGTCAAACTGTCTCTGTTTGTAGATGACATGATTGTATATTTAGAAGACCCTATCATCTCAGCCCAAAATCTCCTTAAAGTGATAAGCATTTTCAGTAAAGTCTCAGGATATAAAATCAATGTGCAGAAATCACAAGCATTTCTATACACCAGTAACAGACTAACAGAGAGCCAAATCATGAGCAAACTCACATTCACAATTGCTACAAAGAGAATAAAATACCTAGGAACACAACTAACAAAGGATGTAAAGGACTTCTTCAAGGAGAACTACAAACCACTGCTCAAGGAAATAAGAGAGGAAACAAACACATGGAAAAACATTCCATGCTCATGGTTAGGAAGAATCAATATCATGAAAATGGCCATACTGCCCAAAGTAATTTATAGATGCAGTGCTATCCCCATCAAGCTACCAATGACCTTCTTGACAGAATTGGAAAAAAGCACCTTAAACTTCATATGGAACCAAAAGAGAGCCCACATAGCCAAGACAATCCTAAGCAAAAAGAACAAAGCCAGAGGAATCATGCTACATGATTTCAAATGATACTACAAAGCTACAGTAATCAAAACAGCATGGTACTGGTACCAAAACAGAGATACAGACCAATGGAACAGAACAGAGGCCTTGGAGGCAATTCCACACATTTACAATCATCTGATCTTTGACAAGCCTGACAAAAACAAGCAATGGGGAAAGTATTCCCTGTTTAATAAATGGTGTTGGCAAAACTGGCTAGCAGTGTGCAGAAAGCAGAAACTGGACCTATTCTTGACACCTTACACTAAAATTAACTCCAGATGGATTAAAGACTTAAACATAAGACCTAACACCATAAAAACCCTAGAAGAAAACCTAGGCAAAACCATTCAGGACATAGGCATAGGCAAGGACTTCATGACTAAAACACCAAAAGCATTGGCAACAAAAGCCAAAATAGACAAATGGGACCTAATTAAACTCCAGAGTTTCTGTACAGCAAAAGAAACAATCATTAGAGTGAATTGGCAACCAACAGAATGGGGAAAAGTTTTTGCAATCTACCCATCTGACAAAGGGGTAAAATCCAGAATCTACAAAGAACTAAAACGGATTTACAAGAAAACAAACAAACAAACAAAAGGAACCCATCCAAAAGTGGGAGAAGAATATGAACAGACACTTTTCAAAAGAAGACATATATGAGGCCAATAAACATATGAAAAAGTGCTCGTCATCACTGATTATTAGAGAAATGCAAATCTGAGATACCACCGCATGCCAGTTAGAATGGTGGTCATTAAAAAATCTGGAGACAACAGTTGCTGGAGAGGATGTGGAGAAATAGCAACACTTTTACACTGTTGGTGGGAGTGTAAACTAGTTCAATCATTGTGGAAGACAGTGTGTCGCTTCCTCAAGCACCTAGACATAGAAATTCCATTTGACCCAGCAATCCTATTACTAGATATATACCCAAAGGATTATAAATCATTATATTATAAAGAAACATGCATATACATGGTCATAGTGGCACCGTTTACAATAACAAAGACCTAGAACCAATGCAAATGCCCATCAACTATAGAGTCGACAAGGAAAATGTGGCACATATACACCATGGAATATTATGCAACCATAAAAAATGATGAGTTCATGTCCTTTGTAGGCACATGGATGAATCTGGAAACCATCATTCTCAGCAAACTAACATGAGAACAGAAAATCAAACACTGCATGTTCTCACTCATAGGCAAGTGCTGAACAATAAGAACACAGGGACATGGGGAGGGGAGCATCACACACTGGGGCCTATTGGGGGGAGCAAGGGAGGGACAAGGGGGGTGGTGGGGAGGTCAGAGAGGGATGAGATGGGGAGAAATCCCAGATGTATGTGACGGGGAGATGCAGGCAGCAAACCACATTACCATGTGTGTACCTATGCAACATCCTGCATGATCTGCACATGTATCCTATACCAAAGCACAATTTAAAAAAAGAAAAGAAAAGAAATCTAGCAATCAAAAAACGTGCCAGACCAAATGGATTGCCAGCCAAATTCTACCCGATGTATTTGAAGAGCCGGTAACAATTTCACTGAAACTTTTTCAAAAAGTCAAAGGGGAACTTCTCCTCAACTCATTCTATGAAGCCAGCATCACGCTGATGACAAAACCTGGTGAAGATACAATGGAAAAAAAAAACTACAGGCCAATGTCTTTTATGAGTTTCGATGAAAAAATCCTCAATGAAATACAACAGCATGTCAAAAAGTTAACTCACAATGATCAAGTAGGCTTTATTCCTGGGATGCAAAATTCATTTAATATATGCAAATTAATATATGTTATTTACATCATAAATAGAATTAAAAGGAAAACCACATGATCATCTCAATAGACATGAAAGAAGCTTTCAATAAAATTCAACATCTCTTTATGAGAAAAACCTTCAAGAAACTAGGCATCAAAAGGACATACCTCAAAATAAGAAGAGCCATCCATGACAAATCCACTGCCAATATCATAATGAATGGGCAAAAACTGGAACAAGACAAGGATGCTTACTCTCACCACTCCTTCAACATAGTACTGGAAGGCTAGTCAGGGCAATCAAGCGAGGGAAATAAATAAAAGGCATCCAAATAGGAAAAGAAGTCAAATTATCTCTCTTCATGAGCAATTCAATTTTATATCTGGACAACCCCAAAGATTCTGTCAAAAGGCTCCTGGAACTGATAAATGACCTCAACAAAGTTTCAGGATACAAAATAAATTTTAAAAATCAGTAGCATTTTTATACATCATTAACTGAGAGCCAAATGAAGAATGCAATCCCATTTACAAAGCCATAAACATACAAAATACCTAACAATACATGCAACCAATGAGGTGAAAGATCTCTACAAGGAGAACTACAAAACACTGCTAAAAGAAATCAGAGATGACACAAATAAAATAAAATTATATCCTCATGAATTGGAAATCTCAGTATTATTAACATGGCCACACTATCAAAAGCAATCTGCAGAATCAATGCTATTTCTATCAAACTACCATCGTATTTCACAGAATTGGAAAAAAACTATTCTAAAATTCATATGGAACTATGAAAAAGCCCAAATAGCCAAAGTATTTCTAAGCAAAAAACAAAAATGGAGGCATCACATTACCTGACTTCCAACTATACTATTAATATAAGGCCACAGTAACCAAACGGTATGGTGCTGGTGCAAAAACAGACACATCGACTAATGGAACAGAATAGAAATTCAATAAATAAGGTTTCACAGCAATGGCCATCTAATCTTTGACAGAGTTGACAAAAATAAGCAAAGGGGAAAGAACTCCCTATTTGATAAATAATATTGGGATAGCTGACTAGCTATACTATGTACAGAAGAATGAAACTGTACCTCTACATTTTTACCATATACAAAAATTGAAACAAAGTAGATTAGTGATTTAAATGTAAAACCTCAAACTGTAAGAACCCTAGAAGAAAAACTCAGACATTGTACTGGACATGTACGTTGGGAAAGAATTTATAGGTAAGTCCTAAAATACAATTGCAACAAAAACAAAAATTGCCAAGTGGGACCTAATTAAACGAAAGAGCTTTTTCACAGCAAAATAAACTATCAACAGATTAAACAGACAACCTACAGAACAGGAGAAAATATTTGCAAAATATGCATCTAACAAAAGTCCAATATCTAGAATCTATAAGGAACTTGAACAATTGAAGAGGCAAACAACAAAGAACCCCATTTTATAAGTGGGCAAAAGACATTTCTCAAAAGAAGATTTACATGTGGTCAACAAGCATATAAAAAAAGTGCTTGGAAACTGAAGGTCTAGTTTGCAGGAGAAGTTTCCAACCTTACCTGGAGCTGAGTCAATTTAGAGAGCCAAGTAAAATACAGGCATAGAGCAAGCAACAAAAAAGGCCCTGGGAGCTCACTGGGTCCCCAAGCAGACCATTCCTGCCTGGCACCACAGGGATCCTTCAGGAGGGTGGCCAGAAGTGCTGGGAAATTGCCACATGGAGAAAGAAGTCTCTAGTAGAACTTTGTAACAATTTGAGCCAGGTAAGAAGCCTCCTAGCCAGAATTCTCAGGTGGATGTGAACGTGGCTCCCAGACTTCACAGGCAAGTGGGGTGGGTGGGTGGGGGAAACTAAAGCCTTTTTCTTTCACAGCTAGGAGGCAGGTAGCCTTTGGCCAGTTCTCAGCCCTGCTTGGCCACTACCTGGAAATAAACTTGGTGCTGTTAATGAGGGCATGGTGGGATTGAGACAGGCCCTTCAGATTGTGTGTGAGCTGGATGAGGCCTGTGACTGCTGGCTTTCCTTCACTTCCCTGACAGCCTGCATGACTCAGCAGAGGCATAATCTTCCTAGGTACACCACTCCATTGACCTGGGAACCTCACCCCCATCCTTTAGAGCAGCTGCAGCAAGAGCTGCCTAAGGAGATTCTGAGCTCAGACACACCTAGCCCTACCCCCACCTGATAGTCCTTCCCTACCCACCCTGGTAGCTGAAGACAAAGGATCTATACTCTTGGTAGTTCTAGTTCCCCACTCACCATCAGCTACTCTCCATACTACACAGCTGATGCTTTCTGGAAAGTGCCACCTCCTGGCAAGAGGCAAACCAGCAAAAAAAAAATAGAATATTAAAGCCACCAAAGCTAAAATCTCACACAGAGTCCATTTTATCCCTGCCACCTCCATCAGAACAGGTGCTGGTATCATTGGCCAAGAGATCCATAGACTGTTCACATCACAGGACTCAGTGCAGACAACCCCCAGTACCAGCCCAGAGCCTGGTAGACTTGCTGGGTGGATAGACTCAGAAGAGAGACTACAATCACTGCAGTGTAGCTCTCAGGAAGCCACATCCATAGGAAAAGGGAGAAAGTGCTACATCAAGGGAACACCCTGTGGGACAAAAGAACCTGAACAACAGCCTCCAGCCCTAGACCTTCCCTCTGACAAAGATTACCCAAATGAGAAGAAACCAGAAAACTAACTCTCGTAATATGACAAAACAAGGCTCTTTTACACCCTCCAAAAAATCACACTAGCTCATCAGCAATGGAGCCAAACCAAGAAGAAATCCTCAATTTACCTGAAAGAGAACTTAGGAGTTAGTTATTAGGCTAATCAGTGAGGCATGAGAGAAAGGCAAAGCTCAATACAAGGAAATCCAAAAAATGATACAAGAAATGAAGGGAGAAATACTCAAGGAAATAAATAGCATAAAGAAAAAAACAATCAAAACTTCAGGAAACATTGGAAAAACTTATAGAAATACAAAATGTGCTGGAAATTCTCAGCAATAGACTTAAACACGTAGAAGAAAGAAATTCATAGTGTGAAGACAAGCTCTTCAAAATAATGCAATTCAATAAAGACAAAAAGAAAAGAATAATAAAATATGAACAAAGCCTCCAAGAAGTTTGGAATTGTGTAATACAGTTAAGCCTAAGAGTAATTGGTGTTTCTGAGGAGCAAGAGAAATCTAAAGGTTTGGAAAACATATTTGGGGGAATAATTGAGGAAAACTTCTCCAGCCTTGCTAGATACCTGGACATCCAAATCCAAGAAGCACGAAGAACACCTGGGAAATTCATTGCAAAAAGATCGTCACCTAAGCACATTGTCCTCAGGCTATTTAATATTAAGATGAAGGAAAGAATCTTAAGAGCTGTGAGACAAAAGCACCAGGTAACCTACAAAGAAAAGCCTATCAGATTAACAGCAGATTTTCAGCAAAAACCCTGCAGCCTCCTCAAATAAAACAATTTTCAACCAAGAATTTTGTATCCCGTGAAACTAAGCATCATATATGAAGGAAAGATACAGTCATTTTCAGACAAACAAATTCTGAAAGATTCACCACCAGCAAGCCATTACTACAAGAACTGCTAAAAAGGGCACTAAATCTTGAAACACATCCTGGAAACACATCAAAACAGAACCTCTTTAAAGCATAAATCTCACAGGACCTATAAAACAAACATACAAGTTGAAAAGCAAAAACGAAAAAACAAAAATCCAAGGTGCACAGGCAACAAATAGCACAATGAATAGAATGTTACCTCTTACCTTACTTCTCACATTGAATGTAAATAGCCTAAATTCTCCATTTAACAGACACAGAACTGCAGAATGGATAAGAACTCACCAACCATCTGCTGTCTTCAAGAGACTCACCTAACACGTAAAGACTCACAGAAACTTAAAGTAAAGGAGTGAAAAAGGGCATTTCATGCAAATAGGCACCAAAAGAGAGCATGAGTAGTTATTCTTATATCAGACAACACAAACTGCAAAGCAATAACCCTTAAAAGAGACACAGACATTATATAATGGTAAAAGGCCTTGTCCAATAGGAAAATATTACAATACTAAACATATATGCACCTAACACCAGAGCTCTCAAATGTATAAAACAATCACTAATAGACCTAAGAAATGAGATACATAGAAACACAATAATAGTGGGGGAATTTAATAGTCCACTGACAGCACTAGACAGTTCACCCAGACAGAAAGTAAACAAAGAAACAATGGGCTTAAACTGTACCTTGAAACAAATGGACTTAACAGTTATATATAGAACATTTTATCCAACAACTGCAGAATACACATTCTATTCAAAAGTGCATGGGACTTTCTCCTAGCTACAGCATATGATAAGTCACAAAACAAGCCTCAATAAATTTAAGAAAATTGAAATTATATCAAGCACTGTTTCAAACCATAGTGGAATAAAACTGGAAAGCAACTTCAAAAGAAACCTTCAAACCATGCAAACACATGGAAATTAAATAACATGCTCCTGAATGATAATTGGGTCAAAAATGAAATCAAGATGGAAATTTAAAAATTATTCAAACTGAATGACAGTAGTGACAATCTATCAAAACCTCTAGGATATAGTAACGGTGGTGCTAAAAGGAAAGTTTATAGCCCTAAATGCCCATGTCAAAAATGCACAAAGAGCACAAACTGACACTCTAAAGTCCCACCTCAAAGAACTAAAGAAACATAAACAAACCAAACCCAAACCTTGCAGAAGAGAGAAAATAACCAAGATCAGAGCAGAAATAAATGAAATTGAAACAAAAAAAACACAAAAGACAAATGAAACAAAAATCTGGTTCTTTAAAAAGTTAAATAAAATTGATAGATCATTAGCAAGATTAGTGAAGAAAAGAAGAGAGAAAAATCCAAATAACTTCAATAAAAAATGAAATGAGAAATATTACAACTGACACCACAGAAATACAAAAGATCAATCAAGGCTGCTATAAACACCTTTATGCACACAAACTAGAAAACTTAGACAAGATGGATAAGTTCCTTGAAATATACAATCCTTCTATCTTAAATTAGGAAGAATTAGATACCCTGAACAGACCAATAACAAGCAGCAAGATTAAAATCGTAATTAAAAAGTTAACAACAAAAATAATTTCAGGACCACATGGATTCACAGTAGAATTCTACCAAGCATTTAAAGAAGATTTGATACCAATCCTATTGACACTATTTCACAAGATAGAGAAAGACGGAACCCTCCCTGATTGATTCTATGAAGCCAGCATCACCCTAATACCAAAACCGGGAAAGGACATAACCAAAAAAGAAAACTGCAGACCAATATCCCTGATGAAAACAGATGCTAAAATTCTTAACAAAATACTGGCTGAGTCCAACAACATATCAAAAGATAATCCACCAAAGCAAACAAAAGCATAAAGTGGGGAAAGGATGCCCTTTTCAACGAATAGTGCTGGGATAATTGACAAGCCACATGTAGAAGAATAAAACTAGATCCTTGTCTCTCACCTCATACAAAAATCAACTCAAGATTGATTAAGGAATTAAATCTAAGACCTGAAACAGCATGGTACTCGTATAGAAAGAGGCACATAGATCAATGGAATAGAATAGAGAACCCAGAAATAAACCCAAATACTTACAGCCAACTGATCTTCAACAAAGAAAACAAAAATATAAAGTGGGGGTGGTTTAACATAATGCAAGTCAATAAATGTGATACACTACATAAACAGAATTAAAGACAAAAATCACATGACCATCTCAATAGAGGCAGATAAAGCATTCGACAAAACCTAGCATTGCTTTATGAGTAAAACTCTCAGGAAAAAGGCATGCAAAGGACATACCTCAATGAAATAAAAGCCACATATGACAAACCCACAGCCAACATAATACTGAATGGGTAAAATGTGAAAGCATTCCCTCTGATAACTGGAACAAAACAAGGATACTCACTCTCACTACTTTTCTTTAGCATAGTACTAGAAGTCCTAACCAGAGTGATCAGACAAGAGAAAGAAATAAGGCACATCCAAATTAGTAAAAAGGAAGTCAAACTATCACTATTTGCTGATGATCTATTTACCTTGAAAACACTAAAGACAACTCCAGAAAGCTCATAGAACTGATAAAAGAATTTAACACATTTTATGGATACAAGATTAATGTACACAAATCAGTTGCTCTTCTATACAGCAGCAGTGACCAAGTGGAGAATCAAATAAAAAACTCAACCCCTTTTACAATAGCTGCAAAAAAAAAAAACAAACAATAAATACTTAGAAATATACCTAACCAAAGAGTTGAAAGACCTCTACAAGAAAAACAACAAAACACTGCTGAAAAAAAATCATAGCTGACACAAATAAATGGAAATACATCCCATGCTCATGGAGGATTATAATTAATTTTGTGAAAATGACCATACTGCCAAAAGCAATCTACAAATTCAACACAATTCCCATCAAAATACCACCATAATTCTTCACAGAATTAGAGAAAACAATTCTAAAATTTGTATGGAACCAAAAAAGAGCCCACATAGTCAAAGCAAGACTAAGCAAAAGGAATAAATCTGGAGGCATCACATAGCTGATTTCAAACTGTTTTACAAGGCCAAAGTCACCAAAACAGCATGGTACTGGTATAAAAATAGGCACATAGATCAATGGAATAGAATACAGAACCCAGAAATAAAACAAAATACTTACAGCCTTGTAAGTATTGATCTTCAACAAAGCAAACAAAAACATAAAATGGGGAGAGGACACCCTTTTCAACAAATGGTACCGGGATAATTGATGAGCCACATGTAGAAGAATAAAACTAGATCCTTGTCTCTTACCTTATACAAAAATCAACTCAAGATTGATTAAGGAACTAAATCTAAGATCTGAAACTATAAAAGTTCTAGAAGATAACATTAGAAAAGCCCTTCTAGACATTGGCTTAGGCAAGGATTTCATGACCAAGAGCTGCAAAGCAAATGCAATAAAAACCAAGGTAAATAGCTGGGACCTAATTAAACTAAAGAGTTTTACACAGCAAAAGGAAAAGTCAGCAGAGCAAACAGACAACCACAGAGTGGGAGAAAATCTCCACAATCTATACATCTGACAAAGGACTCATATCCAGAATCTACAACAAACTGAAACAAATGAGTAAAAAACAGAAGAAAACAAACAATCCTATAAAAAAAGTGGGCTAAATACATGAATAGATAATTATCAAAAGAAGATATACAAATGGCCAACAAACATGAAAAAACATGCTCAATAGCACTAATTATTAGGGAAACACAAATCAAAACCACAATGTGATACTACCTTACTCATGCAAGAATGGCCATAATAATAATAATAATAAAAGAAGATGTTGACATGAATGCAGTAATCAGAAAACACTTCTACACTGCTGATGGGAATGTAAACTAGTATAGCCACTATGGAAAACTGTGGAGGTTCCTTAAAAAACTAAAAGTAGAACTACCATTTGATCCAGCAATCTCACTACTGGGTATCTACCCAGAAGAAAGTAAGTCATTATATGAAAAAGATACTTGCATATGCATATTTATAGTAGCACAATTTGCATTTGCAAAATCATGGAACCAACTCAAATGCCCTTCAATCAACCGGTGGATAAAGAAACTGTGGTATATAAATACAATGGAATACTACTCAGCCATAAAAATAATAAATTGATAGCATTCATAGTAACCTGGATGAGATTAGAGACTATTATTCTAAGTGAAGTAACACAGGAATGGAAAACCAAACATTGTATGTTCTCACTGTCTTGTAGGAGCTAAGCTATCAGGACACAAAGGCATAAGAATGATACAATGGACTTTGGGGACTTAGGGGAAAGGGTAGGAGGGGGGTGAAAGATAAAAGTCTACAAACAGGGTGGAGTGTATACTGTTTCGGGTGATGGGTGCACTAAAATCTCACAAATCACCACTAAAGAACTTGCTCATGTAACCAATAACCTATGGAATAAAAGTACCCCAATAACCTATGAGAAAAAAAAAATACCTTCCAGGATAATATTGAGGTGGAAGGAGTACTGTGAAGGATTTTCCCAAACCCACCATACCCTTAAATGAATCCTGATAGCAGCACAGGAATCAAAGTGGAACAACTCCAAAAGTCATCGTTTAAAAAAAAAAAAAGGGCTCAACATAATTAATCATCCCAGAATGCAAATCAAAACCACAATGAGATACCATCTTACAACAGTTAGAATGGCTTTACTAAAGAGTCAAAACATAATAGATATTGGTGAGGCTGTAGAGAAAAGGGGGTATTTATACACTGCTGGTTGGAATTAAATTAGTTTGGTCACTGTGGAGAGTAGTTTGTAGGTTTCCCAAAAAAATTTAAAAATAACTACCATTTGACTCAGTAATTCCTTTTCTGGACATATACACAAAAGGAAACAAATCTACCAAAAAGATACATGCAGTTATATGTTCATAGCACCACTATTCAGAATAGCAAAGACACGGAATCAATCTAGGTGCCCATCAATGGTGGACTGGAGAAAGAAAACATTCATACACCATGGGATATTATGTAGCCATAAAAAGAACAAAATCATGTCCTCTGCAGGAATGTGAATGCAGCTGGAGGCCATTATCCTAAGTGAATTAACGCATGAACAGAAAACAAATACTGGAGGTTCTCATTTATGAGTGGGAGCTAAACATTGGGTAGGATATTAGAAGAGGCTGTATTATAGATATCCTCCTTAATCAGCAAGCCATATTTAAAAGAAGCACCCTCAACTGACCTCTTTAACTACAGAAGCAAAAATAATTAAAACTGTATTTGCTTGAGAAGAGAGACCAGGGAAACAAAACTAAAATGACATTCACAGATGGGAGAAGAGAGAAAATGGCTGCATGACTTTTTATCTACAATAAGTACTATTTCATGAGATATATATGCAAATCAAATTTTACTGTAACTATGCAATAAAGAAATGGCAATAACTGGAAAGAGAAACTCTGAAAAGAAACAAAAGAGAGAAGAGAGAATTTATAATTTTTAGAAGTGATAGCATTAGGAGAAAATAAGTTGTAGTGAAATAAAATAGATTCATGAACAAAGGGAATTCAATTTGTCAAACATTTATTAGGCACCTCATAAAACAAAGAAATGGACAAAATGCCAAGAGTTCTAAAATTAATAAGATCTACTTTCTTATATAACAGTTGCCTTTTACTGAGAACATACTATACGTCACAACCTCACACACATTTTATTACATTTTTAACATATTTGTTAGATTGGTATATATCAAATAGGGTATATGAACATAATATGAAAGGAAGTTTCATTGGGAGAATTGGCTCACACAAATACATAGCCAAGTCCCAGGACAGGCCATCTGCAAGCTGGGGAAAAACAGAGGCAGTAGTGGCTCAGTCCATGTCCAAAAGCTTCAAAACCAGGGAAGATGACAGTGCAACCTTCAGTCTGCAGCTGAAGGTCTAAGAAGCATACCACTGGTACAAGTCCTAGAGTCCAAAGGCCAAAGAACCTGGAGTCTGATGTCCAAGAACAGGAGGAAAGGAAGCAAGTGTCCAGCATGGGAAGAAAGAGAGTTGAAAGATTCAGCAAGCAAGTTTATCCCCGTTTCTTCCACCTGCACTGTTCTAGCTGTGTCGGCAGGCAATTGGATGGTACCCACCTACATTGAGAGTAGGTTTTCCTCTCCTAGTTCACTGACTCAGATGTCAGTCTCCTCTGATATACCCTCACAGATACATCCAGAAAGAATACTTTACCAGCCATCTAGGCATCTCTCAATCCAATCAAGTTGATACCTAGTATTAACCATCACAACCTGTGTTCAGGTATATGGCATTTGAGTTCTATCCTAGTCTTATTGAGGCATGGACAGTAATTGATGATTATAATGATAATCCCAAACCATAAAAAAAGGCTGCTCTGATTTACATTCTCTACTATCTAAAGAATATAAAATATGTTTTAGAATGTCATATATAATTTCTTAAATTTCCTTCCATCCAACCTCAAACATATTTAGGTTTTTGCTGTTTCTTATTTCTTTTCTATGGTATCAAAGGAAAAAGTTTCTTTCTAATTTTTTCTCTCACCAAATATGAGTCCATTATGGGAACTATGCTGAACTTTAGAGAGAAAATAAGAAGAGAGACAGGATCCCTGCCCTGTCCATATGGACGCACATTCTGTAAAAGGGGATAGTTCACAAAGAAATACAGAATATTTTATCAGTTGGGATCTCTGACAAGGAAAAATAGAAACAAAGATCTGTGATGAGAGAATGTGATGGAGAGCAAATAGAGTTCAGGAAATTATTTTGTTTAGTATTAATTCTCCTAGCATCGATTTCTGTGTTAATGTTTCTAGTTACAAACAAAATCTCTCTAAACAGTTTAAGAAGAAAAATAATATATTACATTCTATTACATACTTTGCAGCATATCTTGGTGAGCCAAGGAGCCAATGTGCATGGACCTGCAACAGGAAATAACACACAAGCCACATCACACCATGATTTTGGCAGTGATCCTAATATGCCACCACTGGAAACAGACACCATCGTTCATGAAAATGATTTTGCTCCATCATTACTAATCCTGGAAATAAAAACATCTTGATTACATCCTCACCAAAAATGGATTTCGTGAGGGAGAAAATTAAGTTAAAAGAAGGCTATTGGGATGGATCCCAATGCAATCTGACTGGTATCCTTATAAGAGGAGATTAGGACAGACAGAGCACCAGGGACATGTATGCACAGACAAAAGGCCACGTGAGGAGGCAGCAAGAAGCCAGCTATCCCATCTACAAGTAAAAAGAGAGAGGACTCAAAAGATACAAACCCCACTGACATCTTGATCTCAGACTTCTAGCCTTCAGAACTGTGAGAAAATACATTTCTGCTGTTTAAACCAGTCAGTCTGTAATGCATGATCATGGCAGCCCAACAAAAGTAATGTATATTATTATTCATATAGATAAAGATAGCTATAGGCACATAAAGATCAATAGAGAGACTGATACACATACGTATGTAGTGAGAAGATAAGCTCCATGTAGACAGGGGTTTTGTCTGTTTTGTTTAGCAATATCTCTTAGTCATCTAGAACAGTTATCGACAGAGGGTTGGTGTTTGATAAATATTTCTCAGAAAATTGGTTAATTTTGTTGGAATTCTTTTATATGGTACTTTACAGATTTTTCTTAAGACACATCATTATCTTCAGAAGCTGGATTCAGATAAAGTGAAGAGATGAGTTGAGTTGATGATCTCCTTCCTTTTGATCACTAATGAGATCTAGTCTGGTAACCCTTCAGTTTCTTAATTTCCAGGCAGGTTATTGAGATGCAGTAGAAATATTAAGATGTTCCCATCTGCATATCTCTGGAGGAGGCAGGAAAGGGCATTAGCTTAGTACCTGGGGGTACCCAAGCAGACCTAATAGCTCTGGAGGGATGGAACAAGTATGGATTGAGCCTTTGGGTAATAGCTAAAATATTGTATCTCAAATAATTTCAATGACAAAAATTTCCCCTTTGTCTGTTAATTTACTTTCTTTTCCTTTTATAACTGAGACATTTGTACTTTTATACAATGAAAATCACAACACATGGAGAATATTCTCATTTGTTTTATAGCTATATAGGTCTCATAAAGACATACTATGGTATATTCTATCATACTTCTTTGTAAAAGCATTTCTGTGGTTTTCAATATTTTATAATTACAAACAAAACTGAAATAAATAACCATGGAAATACATATTTTCATTTTCTTCAAAGTGTATTTTTAAGGTAAATTACAACGTAAGAGATTTCTGCGTCATTAGTATCTATCTATTTTTTGTTAGATGTTGCTAAATTCTCTCCCTAAAGGTCTGTATTAGTTGTATTTCTACCAGTAATGCATGAGACTATTCCCCGATTATCTAGCCAAAAGGCATTGTCACACTTTTTACATTTTATTTAATATCATATTTGAGAAATGGTATCAGTATAGGTTTTTTTAAAAAAATTATTTTATTGCATTTAGGTTTTGGGGTACATGTGAAGAACATGCAAGATTGTTGCATAGGTACACACGTGGCAGTGTGATTTGCTGCCTTCCTCCCCATCACCTATATCTGGCATTTCTCCCCATGCTCTCTCTCCCCAACTCCCCAACCCTCACTGTCCCTCCCCTATTTCCCCTCAACAGACCCCATGTGTAGTGCTCCCCTCCCTGTGTCCATGTGTTCTCATTGTTCAACACACGCCTATGAGTGAGAACATGCGGCGTTTGATTTTCTGATCTTGTGTCAGTTTGCTGAGAATGATGGTTTCCAGGTTCATCCATGTCCCTACAAAGGACATGAACTCATCGTTTCTTATGGCTGCATAATATTCCATGGTGTATATGTGCCATATTTTCCCTGTCCAGTCTATCACTGATGGGCATTTGGGTTGGTTCCCGGTCTTTGCTATTGTGAACAGTGCTGCAATGAACATTCGTGTGCACGTGTCCTTGTAGTAGAACGATTTATAATTCTTTGGATATATACCCAGTAATGGGATTGCTGGGTCAAATGGAATTTCTATTTCTAGGTCCTTGAGAAATCGTCACATTGTCTTCCACAATGGTAGAACTAATTTACACTCCCACCAACAGTGTAAAGTGTTCCTATTTCTCCACATCCTCTCCAGCATCTGTTGTCTCCAGATTTTTTAATGATCACCATTCTAACTGGTGTGAGATGGTATCTCAATGTTGTTTTGATTTGCATTTCTCTGATGACCAGTGATGATGAGCATTTTTTCATGTTTGTTGGCCTCATGTATGTCTTCTTTTGTAAAGTATCTGTTCACATCCTTTGCCCACTTTTGAATGGGGTTGTTTGTTTGTTTCTTGTAAATCTGTTTTAGCTCTTTGTAAATTCTGGATATCAGCCCTTTGTCAGATGGGTAAACTGCAAAAATTTTTTCCCATTCTGTTGGTTGCCAATTCGCTCTAATGACTGTTTCTTTTGCTGTGCAGAAGCTTTGGAGTTTGATTCGGTCCCATTTGTCTATTTTGGCTTTTGTTGCCAATGCTTTTGGTGTTTTGATAATGAAGTCCTTGCCTACGCCTATGTCCTGAATAGTTTTGCCTAGATTTTCTTCTAGGGTTTTTATGGTGTTAGTTCTTATGTTTAAGTCTTTAACCCATCTGGTGTTAATTTTAGTGTAAGGTGTCAGGAAGGGGTCCAGTTTCTGCTTTCTGCACATGGCTAGCCAGTTTTCCCAACACTATTTATTAAACAGGGAATCCTTTCCCCATTGCTTGTTTTTGTCAGGTTTGTCAAAGATCAGATGGTTGTAGATAAGTTGTGTTGCCTCCGAAGCCTCTCTTCTGTTTCACTGGTCTATATCTCCGTTTTGGTACCAGTATCATGCTGTTTTGATTACCGTAGCCTTGTAGTATAGTTTGAAGTCCGGTAGTGTGATGCCTCCTACTTTATTCTTTTTGCTTAGAATTGACTTGGCAATGCGGGCTCTCTTTTGGTTCCATATGAAGTTTAAGTTTAAGTTTAAGTTCTGTGAAGAAGGTCATTGGTAGCTTGATGGGGATAGCATTGAATCTGTAAATTACGTTGGGCAGTATGGCCATTTTCACGATATTGATTCTTCCTAACCGTGAACATGGAATGTTTCTCCCTCTGTTTGTGTCCTCTCTTATTTTGCTGAACAGTGGCTTGCAGTTCTCCTTGAAGAGGTCCTTTACGTTCCTTGTCAGTTGTATTCCTAGGTATTTTATTCTCTTTATAGCAATTGTGAATGGCAGTTCATTCTTGATGTGGCTCTTTTTAAGTCTGTTATTGGTGTATAGGAATGCTTGTGATTTTTGCACATTTATTTTGTATCCTGAGGCTTTGCTGAAGTTGCTTATCAGTTTCAGGAGATTTGGGGCTGAGATGATGGGGTCTTCTAGATATACATTCATGTCATCTGCAAATAGAGACAAGTTGACTTCCTCCTTTCCTATTTGAATACCCTTTATTTCTTTTTCTTGTTTGATTGCTCTGGCTAGAAATTCCAGTACTATATTGAATAGGAGTGGTCAGAGAAGGCATCCTTGTCTAGTGCCAGATTTCAAAGGGAATGCTTCCAGTTTTTGCCCATTCAGTATGATATTGGCTGTTGGTTTGTCATAAATAGCTTTTATTATTTTGAGATATGTTCCATCAATACCTAGCTTATTGAGAGTTTTTAGCATAAAGAGCTGTTGAATTTTGTCAAATGCCTTCTCTGCATCAATTTAAATAATCATGTGGTTTTTGTCTTTGGTTCTGTTTATGTGGTGAATTACGTTTATAGGCTTCGTATGTTGAACCAGACTTGCATCCCCGGGATGAAGCCTACTTGATCATGGTGGATAAGCTTTTTGATGTGCTGTTGCAATCAGCTTGCCAGTATTTTATTGAAGATTTTTGCATCTATGTTCATCATGGATATTGGCCTGAAGTTTTCTTTTCTTGTTGAGTCTCTGCCGGGTTTTGGTATCAGGATGATGCTGGTCTCATAAAATGAGTTGAGAAGGATTCCCTCTTTTTGTATTATTTGGTATAGTTTCAGAAGGAATGGTACCAGCTCCTCTTTGTATGTCTGGTAGACTTCGGCTGTGAACCCGTCTGGACCTGGGCTTTTTTTTTTGGGAGATAGGCTCTTAATTGCTGCCTCCACTTCAGACCATGTTATGGGTCTGTTCAGGGTTTTGGCTTCTTCCTGGTTTAGGCTTGGGAGGAGGCAAGTGTCCAGGAATTTATCCATTTCTTCCGGGTTTACTAGTTTATGTGCATAGAGTTGTTTGTAATAATCTCTGATGATGGTTTGAATTTCTGTGGGATCTGTGGTGATATCCTCTTTATCGTTTTTTATTGCATCAATTTGGTTATTCTCTCTTTTCTTTTTTATTAATCTGGCTAGTGGTCTATTTTGTTGATTCTTTCAAAAAACCAGCTCCTGGATTTATTGATTTTTTGAAGGGTTTTTTGTGTCTCTATCTCCTTCAGTTCTGCTCTGATCTTAGCTACTTCTTGTCTTCTGCTACATTTTGAGTTTTTTTGATCTTGCTCCTCTAGTTCTTTCAATTTTGACGATAGGGTGTCAATTTTAGATCCCTCCTTGCTTCTCATGTGGGCACTTATTGACATATATTTTCCTCTAGAGACTGCTTTAAATGTGTCCCAGAGATTCTGGTATGTTTTGTCTTCATTCTCATTGGTTTCGAAGAACATCTTTATTTTTTCCTTCATTTCATTGTTTATCCAGTCAGCGTTCAAGAGCAAGTTGTTCAGTTTCTATGAAGCTGTGCGGTTCTGGGTTAGTTTTTGAATTCTGAGTTCTAACTTGATTGCACTGTGGTCTGAGAGACTGTTTGTTATGATTTCCGTTCTTTTGCATTTGCTGAGGAGTGATTTACTCCCAATTATGTGGTCAGTTTTAGAGTAGGTGTGCTGTGGTGCTTAAAAGAATGTATATTCTGTAGATTTGGGGTGGAGAGTTCTGTAAATGTCTATTAGGTTAGCTTGGTCCAGGTCTGCATTCAAGTCCTGGATATCCTTGTTAATTTTCTGTCTGGTCGATCTGTCTAATATTGACAATGGGGTGTTAAAGTCTTCCACTATAATTGTGTGGGAGTCTAAGTCTCTTTGTAAGTGTTAAGAACTTGCCTTATGTATCTGGGTGCTCCTGTATTGGGTGCGAATACATTTATGATCGTTAGCTCTTCTTGCTGCATTGATCGTTTTACCATTATTTAATGTCCTTCTTTGTCTCTTTTGATCTTTGTTGCTTTAAAGTCTATTTTATCAGAGATGAGAATTGCAGCTCTTGCTTTTTTTTGCTCTCCATTTGCTTGGTAAATCTTCCTCCATCCCTTTATTTTGAGCCTTTGTGTATCCTTGCATGTGAGATGGGTTTCCTGGATACAGGACACCGATGGGCTTTTGCTTTTTATCCAATTTGTCAGTCTGTGTCTTTTGACTGGGGCATTTAGTCCATTTACATTTAGGGTTAATATTGTTATGTGTGAATTTGTTACTGCCCTTTTGGTGCTAGCTGGCTGTTTCGCCCATTAGTTGATGCAGATTCTTCATTGTGTTGATGCTCTTTACCATTTGGCATGTTTTTGGAGTGGCTGATACTGATTGTCCCTTTCTATGTGTAGAGCCTCTTTCAGGAGCTCTTGTAAAGCAGGCCTGGTGGTGATGAAATCTCTGAATACTTGCTTGTTCACAAAGGATTTTATTTTTCCTTCTCTTATGAAGCTTAGTTTGGCTGGATAGGAGATTCTGGGTTGAAAGTTATTTTCTTTTTTTTTTTTCCCCATTTATTTATTTTATTGCATTTTAGGTTTTGGGGTACATGTGAAGAACATGCAAAATTGTTGCATAGGAACACACGTGGCAGTGTGATTTGCTGCCTTCCTCCCCATCACCTACATCTGGCATTTCTCCCCTTGCTATCTCTCCCCAGATCCCCACCCCCCACCGTCCCTCCCCTATTTCCCCCAACTGACCCCAGTGTGTAGTGCTCCCCTCCCTGTGTCCATGTGTTCTCATTGTTCAACACCCGCCTATGAGCGAGAACATGCAGTGTTTGATCTTCTGCTCTTCTGTCAGTTTGCTGAGAATGATGGTTTCCAGGTTCATCCATGTCCCTACAAAGGACCCAAACTCATCGTTTTTGATGGCTGCATAATATTCCATGGTGTATATGTGCCACATTTTCCCTATCCAGTCTATCATCGATGGGCATTTGGGTTGGTTCCAGGTCTTTGCTATTGTGAACAGTGCAGCAATGAACTTTCGTGTGCACGTGTCCTTATAGTAGAACGATTTGTAATCCTTTGGATATATACTCAGTAATGGGATTGCTGGGTCAAATGGAATTTCTATTTCTATGTCCTTGAGGAATCGCCACACTGTCTTTCACAATGGTTGAACTAATTTACACTCCCACCAACAGTGTAAAAGTGTTCCTATTTCTCCACATCCTCTCCAGCATCTGTTGTCTCCAGATTTTTTAATGATCACCATTCTAACTGGCGTGAGATGGTATCTCAATGTTGTTTTGATTTGCATTTCTCTGATGACCAGTGATGATGAGCATTTTTTCATATGTTTGTTGGCCTCACGTATGTCTTCTTTTGTAAGTTATTTTCTTTAAGGATGTTGAATATTGGCCCCAACTCTCTTCTGGCTTGTAGAGTTTCTGCTGAGAGATTCTGCTGTGAGTCTGATGGGCTTCCCTTTGTGGGTAACCCGACCTTTCTTTCTGGCTGCGCTTAGCATTTTCTCCTTCATTTCAACCCTGGTAAATCTGACGATTATGTGCCTTGGAGTTGCTCTTCTTGAGGAATATCTTTGTGGTGTTCTCTGTATTTCCTGGACTTGAATATTTGCCTGCCTTGCCAGGTTGGGGAAGTTTTCCTGGATAATATCCTGAAGAATATTTTCCAGCTTGGATTCATTCTCTTCGTCGCATTCAGGTACAACTATCAAACGCAGATTAGGTCTTTTCACATAGTCCCACATTTCTTGGAGACTTTGTTCATTCCTTTTTACCCTTTTTTCTCTAATCATACCTTCTCATTTTATTTCATTGAGTTGATCTTTGACCTCTGATATTCTTTCTTCTGCTTGGTCAATTTGGCTGTTGAAACTTGTGCATGCTTCACGAAGTTCTCCTGTTGTGTTTTTCAGCTCAATCAAGTCACTTATATTCCTTTCTAAGTTGTCCATTCTTGTTAGCATTTTGTCCAATCTTTTTTCAATGTTCTTAGTTTCTTTTCATTGGGTTAGAACATGTTCTTTTAGCTCACAGAAGTTTCTTACTACCCACCTTCTGAAATCTGATTCTGTCATTTCATCACACTCATTTCCATCCAACCTTGTTCCCTTGCTGGTGAGGAGTTGTGATCCCTTGTAGGAGGAGAGGTGTTCTGGCTTCGGGGGTTTTCATCCTTTTTGTGCTGATTTCTTCCCATCTTTATGGATTTATCTACCTGTCATCTTTGTAGTTGCTGACTTTCAGATTGGGTCTCTGAGTGGATGTTCTGTTTGTTGATGATGAAGTTATTTCTGTTTTTAGTTTTCCTTCTAACAGTCTGGCCCCTCTGCTGTAGGGCTGCTGAGGTCCACTCCAGGCCATGCTTGCCTGGGGATCACCTGCACCAGCTGCAGACCAGTAAGGGTTGCTACTAGTTTCTTCTTCTGCTAGCTTTGTCCCAGAAGGATACCTGCCAAATGTCAGTCTGATCTCTCCTTATGAGGTGACTATTTGGATATACAGGGGTCAGGGAGCTGCTTGAGGAGACAGTCTTTCCTTTATAGAAGCTCAAGTGCGGACTACCTCCCTAGTGGTGGAATGCCTCGGTAATGGTGGACGTCCCTCACCCACAGAGCTGGACTGTCCCGGGTTCAGCTGTGCTTGCTGTGATACTCTCAATCCAGGGAGTTTCTGATTGCTGTTCTTTTGTGGGGGTGGGACCAGCCGAGCCTGATCACCTGGCTCCCTGCCTCAGAGCCTTTTTTTTTTCTTTTTTATCCCAGGTGTTCCAGTCAGCTGTTGAAAGGGCGCCGGGATCTGTGTGATTTCTCATGCAGCAGCCCACTGCGCTGGCTTAAACAGCAGCGCTGAGATTCTTGGCACTTTTTTTGCCCAGGAATCTCCTGGTCTGGCTTTCTGTTCAGTCCCCTCTTTAATCAGATGGATGGGCGACTTCCCCAGGCTCCAATCGCCAGCCCAAAGGGCACCCGGACCAGTGTATTTTGTATGGAGAACTGCCATCCGGGTCGCCGACAAAGCAGCCACATGGGGCAAAGCAGGCGCGCTGGCCAAAACAGCCGTGCTGGCGATCCGTGGGGCTCCTCCGCCTGGGAATCTCCTAGTCCGTGGGTGATAAAAATGCGGTGTCCACTCACCCTCTGCGCTTTCACTGGGAGCTGCAACTCCAAGCTGTTCCTAAATGGCCATCTTGGATCTTCCCTGAGTATAGTTTTAATTTACATGTCTAATTATGAGTGAGGTTGACAATTTTATTCTATACTTACAGGCCACTTTTATACATTTTAAATAAATTTCCTGTGCTATATCTTTTGCCCATTTTTCTATGAAATTATTTTTTTTACTTCCATCCATTTTTAAGTTTTTTACATATTAGGAATAATAGCTCTTTACTATGTTGCAAATGGCTTCTTCTAGTGTCAGTTATATTTTGAATCTGTTTATGGTTTTTTGTCATTTAGATTTTAAAATTTTTATATCGTTACATTTACTAATCTTATATTTTCTAGTCTTTAGATTTTCAGTCATAGTTAGAATACATTTCTTACATCCAGGTTGTAGAGAAATTCACCTGCATTTTCTTTTAGTATATAAACTGATTTTTACTTTTCCTTTCTTGTCTTTTTACATTTACTTTCCTGATTCATTTAGAGTTTATTCTTGAATATAATCTGAGGCATATATTTAATTTTGCTTTCTGTGTATTTTATTGTAACTTTTCAAAGCTTAGAATTGAATTAATTTATTTTGAATATTTTATTTTATTGATAAAATTATCTAGTACTATGAGTTTTTCTTTGATCATGCTTTAAATGTATTCCATAGATTCTAATATGTAGTCTTATATCAACATTTCAATTTTTATATCTTTTTTACCCAAGAGCCATTTAGTAAAGATATTTATCAGTTTTTAGGGGAAAGGACATTACAAAATATTTTTGTTAATAGTTTCTAGTTGTTTTTTTTTTTTTAATTAATGGTAGTAAGAGAATACTGCTTATTTTTCTACTTTGTGGAATTTACTGATACTGATTTTGTAGCCTAACATATGATCAACATTTGTAAGCATTTTATTAATACAAGATATTTCAACGATATGCTGACTCTTAAGATATAACATTTGATCTGTACTCATAACATCTAATTGATTATGTTATTTAATATCAACACATTTTTATCTATTTTTTTGTCTTTCTGAGAATAGCATATTAAAATATTCTATCATTGGCTTCCATCTGTTTCTTTACACCTTCAGTAGTTTTGCTTCATAAATGGTTGCTGTGTTATTTGGTGCATGGATATTCATAAGTATCATCTCCTTTTCATAGATTTTGATTCAATATTTAAATGAACCCTTATATCTATGAGTTTTTACTGTTATATATAAACAATTGAATAAACTGCAGAAAAGTGACAGTTCTTTCTTACACTTTTTCAGCTAGTAAATTTAAAAGAAAAGGTAGAAACAGAGAATTGACATTGGGCAAACACTTCAGTAATAATTTTTGCAGTCAATATCCACCAATGGATACTAAAATTAGTGGGTTAAATTTGAAGATAAATAGAATTTGCAATTTCAAAGTATCTCTTTTAAAATTTTTATATTAACTACAAAAGAAAAGATGGTAAACATTACAGAGGAGAAACTCAGCAGACACCAACTTAACCAAGTATTCAAGGTTAAGGTCACCAGTCATAAGGCATAGCAACATATGAATCCCTTAATAAGGAAAAAAACCACAATACTATTTCTTCAGCAATTTTGCAAAAAATACACCATCTCATATTAAGGATAAGAAAACATTAGACAAATCCAGATTGAAGGGTAAACTGTGAAATAACTGATTAGTACTCGTCAAATATTCAAGATTATGGAGGACAAAGATAGACTGTGGAACTTTGACAATTAAATGTAATGTGAGATCCTGGATAGGGTCCTGGAACAGAAAAAGGACACTAAAAAGGGTAGGAAAAGGTGAAATTTAAACAAAGTCTGTAGTTAATAATTCCAATGTTAATTTTCTGTTCTTGTTTATTTTACTATGATTATATATGCTATTTAACAGTATAGAAAATGAGTTGAGAGATAAAAAGTTTTTTAAATTAAGAGATGTCATTCTTTAGAGCAGTATTAAATTTACAGAAAAATTAAGCAGGTGGTACAGAGAGTTCCCATATACTGCCCTGCTCCTTGCCACAGTTTCCCCTATTTTGCATTAATATGATACATTTTCTATGATTAGTGAACTGGTGTATTGTTAACTGAAGTCTGTACTGTACATTAACTTTGATCGTTTGTATTGTGCAGTCTATGGATTTCAATAAATGTATAATGTCATATATCTACCATTACAGTATTATATAGAATAGTTTCACTGCCTTAAGAATCTCCTGTGTTTTACCTATCCATCTGTCTTTCTCTTCCTTACTTTTGAACTTGTGGACAGCACTGACCATTTTACTGTCTGAACACTTTTGCCCTTTCTAGAATGTCATATAGTTGCAATCATACAGTACATTGCCTTTCAGACTGACTTTTTTCACTTAGCAATATACATTTAAGGGTCTTCCATGCCTTTTTTTTGTGACAACAATTTATTTTTCATCATGGAGTAGTATCCTGTTGCACATATGTACCATAGTTTGTTTATCCATTCAAGTGTTGGCAGTTATGAATAAAGCTGTGATACACATTCATGTGCAAGCTTTTGTGTGGACATGTTTTCTACTCAGGTAAATTACCTAGAAGCATGATTGCTTATTTGTATGATAAGACATGTTTAGTTTTATAAAAAACTATTAAACTGTCTTCTAAAATGGCTGTACCATTTATATTCCCACCAGTATGAGAGTTTCTAGGGCTCCACAACCTTAATAGCCTTTGGTGTTAGTGTTTGGGATTTTAGCCATTCTGCTAGGTATGTAGTGTCATTTTATTGTTACTTTAATTTGCAATTATTTAATCATGTATAATGTGAGCATCTTTTCCTATGCTTATTTGTCATCCGTGTGTCTTCTTTGTTAAGGTGTCTGCTAAGATCTTTGCTCACTTTTTAATTGGACTGTTTATTTTCTAATTATTAAGTCTTAGAATTTTTTTTTTTTTTTTTTTTTTTTGAGATGGAGTTTTGCTCTGTCTCCAGGCTGGAGTGCAGTGGTGCAATCTTGGCGCACTGCAACCCCCACCTCCTGGGTTCAAGCGGTTCTTCCGCCTCAGCCTCCCGAGTAGCTAGGACCACAGGCACGTGCCACCATGCTGGCTAATTTTTTTGTATTTTTAGTAGAGATGGGGTTTCACCGTGCTGGCCAGGGTGGTCTCGACCTCGTGATCTGCCCACCTCGGCTTCCCAAAGTGCTGCGATTACAGGTGTGAGCCACCGCCTCTGGCCAGTATTAGATACATGACCTCAATCAGATTTTATGTTTGGCAAATATTTTCTCCCAGTCTGTGGCTTGTCTACCACCTTAACTTTTGTAGGTGAATATTTTTAATAGAGATCAGCGATCGGAAGAATTATCAAATTGTTGCCTTATTCGGCTATACTGTGTATGTAGATGTATGTCGCTATAAATATCCCAATTTTATTTTAAGCGGGGTCAGATATTTTTATAGATCTATCATAAATAGATCCTTTTTGTTGTAATGGGAAAGCACCTAACCTTTAGGATCTAATTAAAGAAAATGCTACTGTTAAAAATAGGTAATGGATGTAGTTTCCTGTTTACCTTCTCTTTGATTATTAAAGGTTGAGAATGATGTCAGTGTTGTGGATTTTTCTGTAGCAATTATGGCAAACTTTGTAAATCAGAATGAACCTCCTTCATTATTCAATTCATGAGCATACTAAGTTTATCCTTTCCCCATGATCCAGGCCATACATCTTTCTTTTCAGCTTGGCTCAGAACTAATTCAGCTAGCCCAAGAAGTCATGTGCTCACCAGTTGCAGCACATCACATAAGCCTTTTTAAATAAATAAAATGAACCTTGGCCCTATGTTTCCATTGTTGGATACAATTATCTTGTGACTAAACCAGTAATTAAAGAAGTCATCACTTCAAACACATATTTTTCCCTGGGCACTGTGTGTTGGAGGGAGACATGGAAAGTTTCCCTTTAACAACAGGGTAGGTCAGATGAATTAGATTTTACAACAGCCAAAAATAGAGTTTGCTTAATACACTTTATATGTTTCTTTTAAAATAGTTTAAATCAGATTCCAGTAAAATCTGATTTGGGGGCAGAGGGATTCTCTGAATAGTCTTACAAATGTAGGTTTATTTTGAGGCTGTCAGCCATCCGTCAGACAGATCTCTAGCTAATTCCTAGCTTCAGATTGGATTTCAGGTTGACAGTTCCAGAAGTTCTAAACTCATTTTATAAATATGAGAATTTGATTATCAAAAGGATCTCTTCTACATTGTAAAATTATAATCTACTCTTAAGCTACTTGCCTGTAGTAAATAAATTCAATTTGTACTTTTGAATATTTATATGTACCAATAAATGTGCTAAATGCTGGAGTGAGATGGGTGGTAAATTGTTGTTATAATATTGTTATATTTTTAAGTTATGTATACCATTAAGTTATATTTACATATAATGATATATAAAATAAGAATAATAATGACTAACTCATGGAGTCCTAGTGAGGATTAAATAACATAATACTTATAATATTTGTAAAGTATTTATTACAGTGTTTGGCACACATCTGACATTTCATGAAATTTAGCCATCATTATGTTGGAGATTACAATCTTGTTGAAACAATAATAAACATAGTTGTTAAATAAGAAATCCATGATACTCGCCAACAGATGTGATCACTAAGACTTTTAAGTAGAAAATATCGATGTGAATAGAAGTATCTTGGGAAAAAGTTTGGCTCAGAGTCCTTTGTGCATGTGCTGGTGTCTTATTCATAGCTCCCTCCTGCTATGTCATCACGGTGTTTAGGATATAAAATGTGCTCAATGAACATTTGCCATTTGAGTGACTTAAGATATGAGTTGTGAACCCCAAAGATGCGTTGGTCTTGTATAGGTAAGATGAGAGGATACATTCTGGGTAGGATCAGAAATCTGACAAAGATGTAAAGGCAGGAATAGGAGTGGTTTAAGTGCTGAGATAGCAGCACTAGCCACTGCTTATGTAGGGCTGCAGTGAGAGTAGTCAGAGAAAGGCTGGGAGGAGACAGCAAGACTGGAAAAAGGCATAAGAGCCTGGAGGCATATTATGGACTTAACTACTTAATTTTATGGGCATTGGATAATCACTGAATGTAACTGAGCAGGAAAGCAATGTTAACACAATGATAATTAAAAAGAGCACTGTTATTGTAGTGTATAATTATTAAAAGATAAGGCTGTAGGGAAGACCTATTAATTATATATGAGACAATAACAAATTATGATAGAAAGAAGATTGGAAAGATGAACATTCTCAGCATTGCAGGTTTTTAAAAGACGGTCTCATTTAGCCTTCAGTACATAAGGCTTTATCCTCATTTTACAGAAGAGAAAACTGAGTATCAGAGCTCTTATTAGTGTGGCATGTAACCAGAATTTGAAGCCAGGTTTTCCAGGCTCCAAAGACATGGTCTTCTTTTTTAATAGGACTTTGATAATTGACTTTGAAAATGGGGAGAAACTGAAGATGATTTCAAATTTTGATCGTATACAATTGAAAATTATGACACTATGGGAGAGGAAGAACCAGTTTACAAGAAAAATAATGAATTTAGCTTTTAATACATTGAATTTGAGGCAGCAATGGAGAACACAGTGCCAATGCACATGAAATAGGGATATGGGTCTGGAGCTTAGAGGTGAGATCAAGACTGAAGATAAACATTGGGGGGGTCAATTGAAACAGTACATAGTGGGATGATATGTTCTAGGTACAAAATAATAAAGACTTATAACAAAGTATGGAAAATTCTAAGGACAAAAACTGAAACCGATGAAGAAGACAAAAGATGGAATGAAAAGAGAAAGTAGCAAGTGAGATAAGAAAATTATAATTTGTTTGTTTTTTGAGATAAGAGTTTATCAAGTGCCACAGAGTTCAGAGTTTTAGGTGTTTCTATATATAGATGTGTATAGAGAAACTCAGTGGTAAATGGAAGAGAAAAGGCATGGTGATAAAATGGGGAAAAAAGACTAATTTGGGAGTGGTGTAAGACCTGGGTTGCAGTAGTAGCTCTGTTATTCTGTGACCTTAGTAAAATCACCAAACATCTCTAGGATTCAGTTTACACATTTATGAAATGAGAGGTTTAATGGGAGATGACTTCCAAAGGTCACTTGACAATTGAAAGTGTTGAAATCCTTAGCTTAAAGGGAACAAGTTTGAAAATATGTAGATAAGAATGGGTGCACAATTTTATGGTTCATTCATGTATTCAACAGTTATTATGTCTGTGTAACTTATTTGTCTATGTCTATGTATGTATAGCAGAAGTAGGGAGAAAACATGACCTCTTGTGTAAAATTTAGAGAGCTTGAGAGACACAAACTACAAGGTCTATATATCACAAGAAAGAATGGAGACAGGTTGATACCAACTTGGAGAAGGGAAAGGAATGGAGAGGACTATGGAAAGACCTACCAAAAAGCTCTCAGAAGCCTTCCATTTTAGGCTCCAGTAAAGATTAAGCTAAGAAGCAATTCATCAGTTAGTGAGAACGTGGTGCCCTAGCCTTGCTGTTGCATTTCCTTGTCTTTTGTAACCACTTTGACTTAAAAATCTATTGTCTCTTATAACAATATAGCCACCTCTTTCTTTTCGTAATTTACATGGAAAATCCTTTTCTATCCTTTTCTTTCAAACTCCTTGTGTCTTTATATGTAAAATTAGTCTCTTGTAGATATTGTAGAGCTACATCATTTAAAAAAATCAATTTTGCCACTTGTTGCCTTTCGTTTACATTTAAAGTAACTACAGATAAGGATAGACTTCTGCCGTGTAGCTATTTGTTTTCTGTATGTCTTTATGCTTTTTATTCCTCAATTCCTGTATTACTGCCTTTTTTGGTATTAAGTGGTTTGTTTGGGAATGCATCCTTTTTTCTTTTTTTTTTTTTTGAGACAGGGTTTTGCTCTTGTTGCCCAGGCTGGAATGCAATGGCACAATCTTGGCTCACTGCAACCTCTGCCTCCCAGGTTCAAGCAATTATCCTGCCTCAGTCTTCCAATTATTGTACCATTTTGTTTTCCTTCTTCCCTTTTCTGTATGTTTTTGAAGTAGTTTTCTTGGTATTTACCTCAGGGGCTACAACGAACATCTTAAACATGTAACAACCAAGTCAAATATCAACTTAATTTCAATAGCATGCAAACACTATGCTCCTATACATCTCCATCTCTCTCGCTTTATATTGTTCTTGTCATAGATTATATCTTTATATATCATGTGACCATTAAAACATGATTCCACTTTTATGCACTTGACTTTTTAATTATGCAGAAAAAAGAGAGGGGTTACCAACTAAAAGTACAGTAATACTGGCTTTTATACTTACCTACATAATTACATTTACCTGTGTTATTTCTTTATATGACTTCAAGTTACTTACTATCTGTTCTTTTCTTTTCAGCCTGAAGTACTGCTTTTATTTCTTATAAGAGAGTTCTACTAATAACAAACTTCATTAGGTTTGTTTACATGGGAATGTCTTAATTTTGCCCTTATTCTTGAAGGGTAGTTTTGCTAGATATAAAATTATTTAATCTTTTACCCAAATTATTTATTTCCAGCATTATAAATATGTCATTTTACTGCCTTATAACAACTTATGCCTGTTCTATTCCTTCTAGAACCAAGAATCAGGTCCCACCCTGGGCACCCAAGCTGCCATTTTCAAGACTACCATGCCACTGATCCACAGAGAAGATGGGAGCCAAGGTAAGTCAAAGCCACAAAACATTCCTACCAATAAGGTGCCTTTTTATTGATTTAACATTCTTATGTAAACTTTTGACTGTTTTCCAGAGTCTGACAAAGTTGATTCTGACAGTTTCTGGTTGTTTTCCTCTGTTTCCATGGAGGGATGGGACTTTGGAACTGCCTACTTGCCATTTTTCTGTTGTTTACTCTCCTAGTTGCTAAATGTGGGACAAATCAACACTTCTTTGTATCTATTTCCTTCTTAATCAAATAGCACAACCCCAAAAATGTCATAGGAATGTTGTGAGGATGCTAGAGATTTTTTAAAATAGAGTGCAAAAAAAGTTTAATGTTACATATTTTTCTTAAACTTCATTTCTACCTAAAAAAATACACTTTATCTTTTACGACCAGCCTGAGTAGTCCTCTCAGCTCAGTAGGAGAAAAACACTGGTTTTATTTCAACATTTTATTGAACTTTTCATATTACACAATTTACCAAAAATGTTTAAAGTAACAGTGAGACAAACTTAAAAAAAAAAAAAGTCATACAGACAAAACATCTCTAGGTGAGGCAATAATATGCAAATTTCATTGTCAAATCATGTTTTTGTTACTCTGCTATACAACTTGGTACCATATCAGTGACACTAAATGACTCAAGAGTAAGACATTACACATTCAGTTTATATGAGAAAGATTATTTACAACTACCTGAAAGAGAAAACAGAAATGCTGACAGTATCATTCAAATTCTAGTGCAATGTGAATTGTTATCAAGAGACTTTATTTGCTTATATAAATTTTGAATGTAATTCAAACCTGGCTATCTGATTAGAGGCCGACAAAGTAGTCCTGTTTCAAGAGATCAGTGGACAAACATCCTCCACAACCTCAGCTGATAAAACAAATACAAAGCAGCATTTTTTCTTCATTTCCTGAACAGATATACTAATAGGTAGAAACACTAAAGCATTTGTGCTCAATTAATAAAGTGAATGCTTTGTGCAGTTTTAACAAAGCCACAGCTGAAAGGACAGTTGTGAGTAGTCAGGTACACCTGCAAAAGTAAGCAAGATCTCACCTCTCCAGTTCTATATGTTTCTGAAAACACCAGCTAATGTACCAAATATACATTTTCAAATGTTTGTTTTTATTTCATATTTATAAAACTTAGTGCTGAGATTGTGGAGGCTTTAATAGATAACCTTATTAACCCAGATAATTTTTTTCAGGGCCCATAATATAAAATTGAGAATGGCATCTCAGGAAGGTCTACATAAATGTATTTAGTAAGTTAATTCATAAGTTCACTTTACATAGTAAATTAATATTTACCAGTTTTGAATTGCTTTCAGTGTACTTGACTCAAATTAAGAAACCCTAGAATGTAAGGCGAGTGTATCACAAGCTCAATGGCCAAAATCTGGCTTATATAAGAGGACCAATGGGCCTGTGGAACATTTAATAGAATCTTTTTCATAATGCTTTTAGTTCTATTGAATTAAAAAACATTATTTTGAGTGTTATTATCTTAAGAAATGTAGCCCATGGATATTTGATTTGGCACCCATGTTAAAGAAAAATAACAATTTTAAAAAGGGAAAGAGTGTACCTTATGGTTATCTCACTTATTCTTTTCAAAATTCAGTGCAACATATTTGGCTAGCTTAAATTTAAGTACTTGACTATTCAAGATTTTGTTTCAACTATTCTGGAATGGCAGTAAAAAAATTCTATGTATTTTACTTTCTACATTTCAATTTTAGTGTTAATTTGTATTCTCTTCCTCCAAAAAGGAAAACAAGATCAACCTTACTTGTGTGTGGTTCAGCCTATCAGTCTTATAATTATTCCATAATAAAATGAATTTATGTAACTGTTTCATGCTAACTTCCTACAAATAATCTTGAAATATTTAATTTTTAGCTAAATAAAGGATCCTACAGATTTTTACTAGTAAATACTTGATTCTATTCAGATTCTTTTCTAGAAATTTTCAAACTTGAAATTTTCTAGTTTACTCTTATCTGAACTATCCCAATTGAAGCAATTTAAATGCTATTGGTTAGACAAAGTAAACCTTAATCTAAAAGATTTGCCATAAAATATAAAATGTGATCAGTGGTGTTTAATTTTATTTTCTCCCTCTTGGTGGAATTTAAAAATGGAAAATGTAGGTGTTTCAGTAATTACACACACACACACACACGAGAGAGAGATTTGCTACTTATTACTGTTTTTACACATTTTGGATATCACTTTTTTGTTCCAAAACTACCAGTCACAAAAAGTAACCATTACTGTGACCTTTAGCAAGTAAAATAAATTTCAGTTAGTATGCACTCTTCATTGGACAATATCAGTGCAAAGTCACTGTGTTTCAGGGTACTAAATGGTTCGTTATACAACTGTGATTATTTATGTGAAGAAATGAAACTTTAAAATGTCTAATGATAAACACATATCATTTTACTATACAAAGTGCTTAACCCACCAAATTAAATTTAGAAACAAACATGTTCTTATTAAACTGATTTTTTTTTTTTTTTTTTGCTTATTATATGTTGAAATGTACTTTTTCCCCTCACCCATAAAACACAAGGGCATATTTCCTTTAAGGTTTGGATTTTTCTTTAGTATTCATCTAAAGAAGTTTAAATAAAAGGTGATAAGACTAATTGTTTTTCCCTCCATGTACATCTAGTTCGGAAAACAAAAACTTAAAGCAAAAACTGAAAGAAAAGAAAAACAGAAGCCATTATTTAGTGACAACTATATAGTAGATAAGAGGCAGACATTCTCAGATGAACTTTAATTTTGTTTCCTTTCAGACAAGCTGTTCAGAAATAAAAGGCAAATGAGGTTCATTTAAGTACACAGTTTGTAAATGTGGAAACAGTAGTAATCGTCATGATTATTTTATATTCTCTCTTAAGAGTGGCTCTAAAAACAGCCTGATGATTCACACAGTTAACAAAGCAAACCAAACTCTATAAATGTATGACAAATTAAGTTGCTAGCACTGGGTTTGGATATGGACAAGGATGTTGTATCTGACTTGCATCTTTTGGGTACCTTGGCTTTTGATATTTTGATGTTCAAGCAGAAAGTTCATGACTCTGTTTTATGCAATAAGGTGATGTAAGTGTAGAAAACTTGTAGGGATGAAGGAAATTCCAAGTTTTATGTGTGTACATAAATGGTTTTATAAAATACATTTATCTAGCCATTAAAATAGTTACATAGGGACAATGCAATTTAAAACCTTTATGCTCCTGATTACATATTGCCAAATCTAATCATCCCTTAAGTCTTTTTCAACAATAATGTAATTTATTTGCTTAAAGGTAAAAACCTCCTGATTGTATTAAGGACATCAATACACTACAGTGTATTAAGGATACTATACCAACATCAATCCAGAAGGTAAAATAAACATTTAACAAATATTTAAGTCAGATGGAATAGATTCAACTCTATAAAGTTTTATATTTTATAATAAAATTTTGCTTCTTCCTAGGATCATGTTTACTTCAGCATGAGTGCTACAATAACTAGAATTTAATAAGTGTTATTTTCATTGAGTTTTCAAATTTGGAAGAGTTGTGATCCAAAATAGATACCTATGCCTTAAAAAACAAAGTCAAGATAATCAGCATAGGCTTTTGTACCAATTTTACTTTCCAATCTGTTTTCTTCCCCAGTATTTCGCTTCTATCCCTCATAACTTCACAGCAAATTATCCAGATTCTATCTTCCAGACTACTCAGTGAAGGAACCTAAATCTCAAATGTTATTTTGAAGAAGTGTAGAGTAAATAATTTTGGTAATCTGTAAAACAGCTGCATGCAGTGTGTACTGTATTATAACAGCACCAAACCCTTTATAAAAACCAAACACTCCTTCCTCCTGCCTTATGGTATTGATACAGTCTCTCATTCCCTCATACTGTGTATTAATTGGAAGCACTTCATAGCCAAGGTCTGTATTGTCAATTATTGTGCGTGTTCCTTGAATGTGAAGGCGGTGCAAAACTGTTTCCAATGGGTAAAGTATAACGTCAGAACAAAGACTGGCAGCAAAGTTAGCAATAAGTTCTGGAAAATAAGCATCCAACATACTCTGCACAGGGCTAGTGCTCTCAGCTAGGTGGCTATTATAAGTCTTTCTCTTTAGAATTAGTAGGACAAACTTCTGAATAACTGAGCTGATGATGTAATGAAGAACTCCATGAAGCACCGTAGGGAAGATCAAGGAAAGAAGCGGAAGAAGTCGTTTGCTATGAGGCACTCCCATGCCTATCACTCTTCCAATTCCTTCTTTAACACATTCCAAAATGCCAGTATTATCTCGAATTATCTCACTCTGAAATAAAAATGACAGAACAAGTAAAACTTAACATATGCTTATTTTGCCACACAAAAAGGACTCTAAGTTCCTTTTAAGTGGTGACTGAAAAGGAAAATATCAATGACTTGCAGATGTTAACTGTTACCTAGGCATCAGATTTTTTTTCAGATGAAATCTCATAAAATTGCTAGCAGTGAAGTTGGAAGCTAATCTTACTGGGGTAGGGAGACTAGGGAGATGTATAGGTGGATACATCTCAAGAAACTCCTTAGAACTCCTGTGGAAAGGCAATAACTATGAGATGCTTAAAGAGACAGTTTAGTGCTCATAGTTCTTAAACATGTTTAAATCCTGCCTCCATTACTTACTGGCCATGTAACCATTGTCAAGTTACTGAACTTCTCCTAAGTACAGTTTACCATTCTATAAAAATGGAAATGAGCACTATCTACTTTTCATGCACAGGGTTGTTGTGAATATTAAATGAAAAAAGGTCTAGCACTCAGTAGTTAATAAATGTTAGTCTTACCTTCATCTGTAATATCTGCTTTTGTAGAATTTTGAAGCTATGAATAAGAAAGTTTGATATGGATTACAGAGGTATAGGTAGAAGAGAAATTGCTAAAAGGGCTCTTTGGCTGCAGCAATGACTGCAGAAAAGTAGAAAATAAAATTTAAAAGGTATGTTCAGAAGTTACTGCAGTCATCCAGTAAAGAGATGATGGCAACAGAAGTAAAGTGGTTCATTTGTGCTTTTATCCTAAAATCGAAGTCTATGGGAATTACTGGTGATTGCACTTCGAGTATGCAAGAGAAGGATCAAAGATAACCCTAAGGTTCTTGTCCAGAGGGACTGGGGGAATAGCACTGCCTTTTACTGAGTTGACAAATTGTCAGAGTAGCAACTTGGTGAAGATCAAGAGTTCAGAAATGTTAAATAAACTAACTCCAAATGGAGTTCACAATAGAAATTACAGGAAAAAAGGTACACAATGGGCCTACAGGTGTTTTCCAACTTATGATGTAGCAATTTACGATTTTTTGAATTTATGACAGGTTTACTGGGATGTAATCCCATTGTAAATGGAGAAGCATTGTATTATAAATGTGGGAGTCTTCAGTAAATAGATGATATTTAAAACTCTGAGACTACAATGAGCTTGCCTAGCCTTTTAATCCATCTTCCTACTTCTGACCCTGACCTCCTTCCCACTCCAGTTTACTTTTAATACAACAATCAAAGAGATCCTAATAAAGATATGTCAAATCACATAGCTGTTCAGCTCAAACCTATCAAAGACTTTCCATCCCTCTCAAACAAATGCCAAATTATTACAATGATTTACAACGTCCTATATAATCTGGTCCCCCTCACCACTCAGGTCTCACCTCCCATATTCCCTGTTGCTTAGTCAGCACCAACCGTAACGTAACAGCCTCCTTTCTACTTCAGAAGCATACGTGATACAACACACATGACACAGTCCCACTTAAGAGTTTTGCACTTACTTTCCCTATAAATAAAACTTAATATTTGCTTATTTTGTGGTTAGTTAGCACCAACCATATCAGCCTCTTTACTACTTATCAAGCATGTATGATAAAACACACATGACACAGTCCCACATAAGGGCGTTCACACTTGCCTTCCCTCTGCTTAGAAGATTCTCCCAAATATCCGTGTTGTTCTTAGCCTCAGACCTTGACACAAATGTCACCTTCTCAGTGAGCCTTTACTTATATTCTTAAAAAAAATATTAACTGCCTGTCCCTACTCATTACACATCCTATTTGCCTTCCTTGCTTTATTTTTGCTTTCTTTAGCAGTTAATCACCATGAAGTATGCCTTATATTTCTGTTGTTTATGTCTACTTTCCCCGTAAGAATATAAGTGAAGGACATTTTGGTTTTGTTTGCTCTTGTATCCCTAGGGTCTGTAACAGCTTCTGATACAGGCAAGCACTCAATAAATATTTGATAATTTTTTTTTTTAAGTTTAGCAGTTAAGGAAGATAATCTGAAAGGTCAAGTGATGTAATTAAAACCTTGATTTAAAACTATGATAAGAAGTCTGAAGTTGACTTTAGGGAATATGAGTCAATATGAATCCTTAATCAGTTAAAGGATATATAAGCATTGCAACTTAAAAACAATCTTGTATGAGTATATAGAATTGACTTTTAAAATGCAGGGATTTTAAAATACAAGGATTCTTTTTTGAGACAGTCTCGCTCTGTCACTAGGCTGGCGTGTAGTGGCGTGATCTTGACTCATGGTAACTGCCGCCTCCCAGGTTCAAGCAATTCTTCTGCCTTAGCCTCCTGAATAGCTGGGACTGCAGGCGCTCATCACTACGCCTGGCTAATTTTTGTATTTTTAGTAGACACGGGGTTTCACTATTTTGGCCATGCTGGTCTCAAACTCCTGATTTCGTAATCCACCCACCTAGGCCTCAAGGATTCTTAACGAAAATATAGATCACTACAAACTTCATGATGACCAGTTAATTAGGAAGGATGAAAGAAATGTAAAAATAAAAAGCTTTCCTAAAACAAAAACTAAAGTTTTGAGTCTTTAGTGTAAAGATAACAATAGTATCATTAACATATTGCAAGGGAGAAGAGATTCTAAAGGAAGCTAATTTTTAGAGGGATGAGATTATTTTTAAAAGTTGACTTTGAAGATTTAACTCACATAAGATTAGAGTTATAGTGACTCCTGTAAACTCTTTCAGAATAATGAGTGTAGGATAAAAAACAGAGGGTCAAGGACTGAGCCTGAAGGTATAACAGAAGAGATGGCAAAGAGGTTACTGAAAGACGTTCAAGAGAGAGAAATCTAAAGAAAAAAGAGTTCTAGAAAAGCAGACAAAAGATATCAAAAGGTTTGATATCTAGCAGGTAGATCTTGAAGCAGAAAACAAGGGGTAAATATTGGGTTAAAAAAACACATACACAGAAAAAACCCTATCACATAGTGAGCCAGGCACTAACATGAATAACTCATTCAGTATCATACCCTAGTTATTAAAATACAATTTCTAACTTATAGATGAGAAAATTAAGAAAATTATAAAGATTAAGAAATCTGTCTAAAGTCCCAGGTCTAACTTAAGCAGAGAAATGTGATAATGGGTCTGTCTTAAGCTAAAACTTATTTTCCCTAATGAATTCTTCTGCTTAGTTGTTTTTCCTTAAATAATTACCTTACTGCCATTTTCCCCTTATCTTTAAAATGAGAATATCTCATACAAGTGACAACTCTGTAAATTCGATAGAACCATACAAAAATTGTATCATTTAACACAATGCCAAATGGAAGGGGAAAGGAAAGTATATTTGGGTCACAAGACATTAACTTCAGTTAACTGAAGTTGGTTCTAACAGAAAAAATAACAATAATAAATCGAAGATGAATGATATAGCCAAAAAGAAACAAGGTAGAAAATAGTAATTAGAAGATCAAAGGCTGATCCAGTCGGAGTTTTTACAGAGAGGGCACTCACATATACTAGAGAAAAGAATATGCTAGAGGATCTGATGTTGGAATAAGACAGGTGTACAAATAGTTGGATTTTGTATACAGGTGAAGTTAAAACTACCTTCATCTCACAGTTCTAAGTGTAGGAAGGAGGGTAGAACATTTAATTCAATGTACTTGAAGCGCCACCATGTGGTTAGGACTAGTAACACAGGCAAACAGAATTTAAAGTGCTCGCAGAAAATTGCCTCAGCTTTGTAGTATTTACCACACCCAATAGTATCAGATGTTACTTAAAGGTATATTTAAAAAGAATGCCGTTAGTAAACTATCTGTGGGGACAACCTGCTTCCTGTTCCGATGATTATCCATCATGTTTATTCTCGGGCAATTATTATTTTACTGTCTTGTGATAAGCCATAACCTCCAAGTTGTATGTAAGGGCCTTAAAGAGGTTATAGATTCTGTTTTCAGAGCAAGTTATAGGCTGTGTTCTGAGAGATCTGAATAAAGAGTATAGCTGCGCATGAAAAGGACAAAAACAATTAAAACTAGAAGTATGACTTAAGTTTGCAATGGAAATATACAGAGAAGCAATGTGTGATGTAAATGTGATATTTATAAAAAAACATTTTAAGATACTGTCTTAAAATTTTTTGCTGAAATATTACACATATGCAATATACTGAGTAGTTCAAAAAGTATTCTTAAATTTAAAAACGACAGTAAAAAAAAAGGCTCACCTGCACTGTTTCAATCAGACTTGCTGAATAAAAAGGCATTGCCACCACGTAAGTTAGGCTGTAGAAATTAAAACAAATTTATCAGTATACTGAAATAAGATGCTTATACTAAATTTTTTAATGTCTGCTTTAATTTGTCAACAAAATTTATATTCAAGCTAGAATTATATTTTTAACTTTTTTAACTATTAACACCTGCAGCCCAAAAATATTAACTTCAGAAACCTGTAACATAGGATGCTTTATTCAACAGGAATGGGAAAAAAAAAAAATACAAAACAAAAAAAAACCAAATGATAAAACAAGGACAGCTGCAAGGAAAATACATTGGACATCTACCTACACATAGCTAATGCAGCCTATAAATCTAAAACTTAAAATTTAGGATGAGGGATCCATTCCACAGTTTGCCTTTTTAGTGATATTTCAGCAAATATTCTATTATCATATCTATTCCCAGATTTCCCATCCAGTAGCGTTAAGCCAGTCTTCAATGGTGAGTGAAGTCCCCTTTTATTATTAAAAAAAAACAACATTATACAGCTTTGCAAAGTTGTTTCCTATCACCAATATTAAGACATAGTAATATTACAACTTTGCAAGCCTGCAAAATATAGTTATTCAAAATAATATCAAGGTGGGACTTACCTAACCCTTATGGGCCAGGTCCTGGCAAGTAGTGGTTTTCAAGGTGAATGGAACATCACTAAGTAATAATGTGCTGGAATGTCCCATTGAGGGAGCCAGCAAGCTGGGGGATTTCCAATTCACAATCTTCAAAAAAAAAATTAAGAAGTGAAGAATAAAATTCTAATCTACAAAAATGGTTACTCTTGTAAAATCACTAAGTGCCTTTAGGACTACATTTCAATGTCACCAAAGATTTTTGGGTTTTGCTCATCACCATAGAAATAAATTTGTATCTGATTAACAATAAAATAGTAATACTTTCCTTGAAAATTTGGGTTAAATAAATGGAAGATTTATGCTAACTTCCTAAGAACACACACACAAAATTAGTCTGTGATTCCAGCCTTTCAAATTAGTAAGATTAATAAAGATGATACGTATTTCAGGATTTATTCCTAAACTCTGTTACTTGTCCTTTGAAGTTCTAGTCCCACAAACATTTCACTGCTCTAATTTCTTTTTCTGCAGTTGTTTAATAAGATTTGTTTCCAGTTCCACTAATATAAAAATTAGTGAAAATGTAAAATAAAATGCCATTTTTTTGATACTTACGATTTCAGTAGAAGGTGTTCTCCTATTTGTTTAGGATTCCATTTATGTAAAACCTCCCTAAAACATAAAAATGAACTTAAATAAACCAAAGCAACGACATTTAAAACATCTGGAATTAGCTCAATCTTCAAAACAGTAATCAACTTCTAATTTTTTTAAATCTATGGGAGAAATATATTCTAATGGTAAACATTTTCTTTTCTGGAACATACTGTAAACAACTGTGATGGTTTAAGAGAAAATAAAAAATGTAAGGTGTTTCTGTATGTGCTGATAGAACGGGCTGACAGAAAAGCAAGAGTCACAACTGATTATGAAAGTAAACATGAGAAATTAAAGAAAGAAAATTAAGATGGTAGGTTAAAAGAAAGAGAACAGATAGGGAAACAAAGAACAGGATTTAAAAAAGTCTTTACAAAGTATTTAAGAAGGAGAAATAAAAAAAAATTAAGTAACTAATACAGGCTGACACATTACATTTATGTAGTACTTAATGTCAAAGTATCTTTACTTAGTACAATTAATTTTTTGACCATTATTATATTCTATTATCTCCATGAGCACCTACTAAATGCAATGATTATGCAAAGTGCTTTGCATGAAGTATTTCTAATCTTCATAATAACCCTATTTTCTCCATTTCATAGATGAGAAGATAGAATCAGAGGGGGTTAATAACTTATTCAAAGCCAAGTAACCAGTTAGTGTGGAACTGTGTTCTAAACCTTGGTCCTCTCTGCCTGTACTACCTCTCATCTTATTTGATACAAAGAGGAATCTTGTAAGATAAGGAGAGCAGATATTGTCACATTTGTCTTATTGATGAGAAAAATCAGGGTCAAAAAGATTACACGGAAATGTTCAAAGGAAACAGGCAAAATGCCAGGTTTGGAACCAACATCTAGGGTTGTGTGCATTCTGTCTGCTATGAGGTTACTTTTGGAAACCAGAAAAGGAAAGAAAAGAAAGGAAAAGAAAAGGCAAAAAAAAAAAAAAAAAAAAAAGATAAGAAAAGATGAAACAAAGAGACAAACTGAAATAGAACAAAGGGGAAAAAAGGGGATAAGTTCTATCAAAGAAAAGTCAAAAAAGGGACAAGATTTTAGAGAGAAAAAAAGTAAATAAGAGGAAAAAAAAGAAAAGGCAGGGGAGATAGGAGAAAAATGAAAAAGAACAACAACAACAACAACAACAAAGGGAAGTGCAAAATGAAGATGAGACTTGCTATACCAGCTCCTCTGATGGAATTGGTACCCATTCCATCATGGCTACAGCAGAAATCTAGAAAAATGTTTTCTATTTCAAATGACTGAATTTGAAAAACAACAGCATATAAAGGAGTACAAACATCAGATACTTTCAGACAACAGAACAACTAATCCTGATTTCTAAGACCTTAGAGCGCCTTCTGGGCCAGACTTTCATTACATTAATATTAGGATATTTATTTGGCCTGAACAACACAGAAAATGTAGCTGAAATGCTATTATTCAATGATTAAGTCAAAAATATAGAAAACAGATTAGGCCTCCCATCTTACTGACAGTCACTTTATGATTATACAACAAAATATGTTACATGCTTTGTAAATCATCTTGGCACAGCTAATACTCATGGCCTCAGAAAGTATTATCACAGTTTATGATAACACCAATTTTAAATATAAAACTGTCCTAAACACTAAAGACTGGGTAGCCTCCCCTTTAAATACAACTGTAATTCTGAGTTACCTCCCCTTTGATGACTACTGCCAATTCTTAAGATCATTAAGATACAAGAAAAGGAGACTTAAAACCAAGTATTTAAAAAATGTTTTTGGGACTCTTCCTTGTATTTGTTCTCTACTACTTTATAAAATGGGTAAAGCTTACTGTTACAGTCTAGAAATTTAAGTAAGCATGCTTAAAAGCTTCAGTAGAGGTTAAGCCTAAAAACTTGTGATTAAACCTTTTTATAATTCATTACCCAATATAAAACATGTAAATATATCTAAATTAACGATTTTCACATAAAAATGTCCTTGCTAATGAGCAAAAACATTAACAAAATTTATTATAGTACCTTGCTTTTCTCAAAACAGTTTAGTTTTTCATTTAACAGAACAAAATACATACTCCTATGCATAACCACACAAAAAGGCAATACAATTCTAAAATAACTGTGTATCTCAGCAGTCTTTAATTTTCAAATGGTCAAATAGCTAACATCATTTAAAAAAAAAATCTTCCTGAACCTACCCTGAACCACTCATCTTCCAGTTACCTCTCTTTATCCTAGTCAGAACCAACTTCCTCAACTTGCTGTTTCCACATCCGTACTTTCCCATTCACCTCTGAACCCACTCCAAATTGGCTTGGAATAAAAACAGCTCTTGCCAAAGTCCCCAGTAATCTCCATGTCATTAAATCTGATAGACATTTTTAATTCTCTACCTTATTTGACATTTCAGCAGCCATCAGAGCCTCGTGTTCCTCACTCCTTGAAGCACTCTCCTGTACTCCACTAGCCCATTCTCTTTTGGTTTTTATCCTGCCTTCTGGTCTCTCCTGACTCCTTTTCAGGGTCACATTTTCTAACCCAGCACCCCTTGTTGCAGTCCTAAGGTTCAGGCCCTCTTCTTCCACCATAGGGTATCCCTATTCTGTAGGGACCCTCACATCTAAGGTTACAGCTTCAAAGCCTCCCAAATTAATTTACCTTCAGTTAAGACTTCTATATATGTCAGCCCCATATCATTTGCCTACAGACAACTCCACCTGGATATGAGAAAAGACCTGAAAATGCACTTGTCCTAAAGTCAAACTTAAAATCTTTCTTTTCTGCTTAAACTCTTTTAGTGTTCCCTACTCAGGAACTGTTAATCAGAAAGGAAATCTATTGAATTTGAGGAAGATTTCATTGTATTTAAAATAACATATGTTTAAAATAAGCAAATTCAGAGGGAACTGTTGGAGGAAGACTACAAGATGTTTACAGTGGTATAACCACAAATGTGTGATGAGTCAAAACTAAGTTGGAGTTGAACCAAATCAGTTTTCTGAGAGACTGAACCACACAGTAGTCTTGGTTACAGGAACTCCTACCTCACATTAACAGTATGAAAAAAGCCACATGTAAATTAGGTAAAGGGTACTGTGGGGTAGAACAACACATGGTTTAACTCACTCCAACTGGGAGAGAGGACTGGGAAGCGTTTAGCAGTAGATAAAGAGATCACAGATGATGATCCTGGGTAATATACAATTTGTTAAAAAGTAATACTACTGAGAAATTATAAATTTGCTGATTTAATGAACACTAAAGATCTGCTGTTTTTCTCTCTGATTTGATCATAAACTGTATAAAAAAACTAAACATTGGCAAATCTAGACTATCTCACCTGTTCTACCTAGTAATTGTTATGCAATTAAGAAACCCCAGGCTAGGAGACCCCAGAGCTCATCCTTCTCATGTAGTAGCTTCTATGAATTGCTTTTAGTTAATGTTTTGTGACCTTGTTTGCCATAAATCTGCCTTCTTCCCATAGATAGTAAAGGTCAAACCTGCCAAAGAATAATAAATAATTTTTTAAAAGATATTCACGCTATACTTCAAAAAAACAGCTTCATTTGACATCTAGTTACGCAACCCCAAATATGAGAAATCATCCTTGATACTGCCTTCTCTTTCATCTACCATTCCGAAAGCATCACCAAATTCCCTCAATTTGACCTAAGTATATTTCAAAACTGTCCACTCAGAAGACACCACCCGGATGTTAGCCACTATCATTTCTCATCTTTATTATTGTTATAAGCATACTAAGATGTCTCCTTTTATTCCCTTTGGTCCTCATGCAAACTTTTCATCTACAGTTACAATGACCCTTTGAAAACAAATCTGATGTCACTAACCCTACTGAAACTCTTCAATATTCTTAAAATGGCCTACATGTTCTGGCTCCCACCTGCTCTGTACCTTGCCCCTGGCCAGACCTCCAGCCATATGAGCCTTCTCTCTGTTATCTGAATTCTATATGCTCCCCACTGCCACAGCATTTTTCCACAAAGCGGTATGTACCTCCTAATTACCACTCTGATCTAGCTTAAGTGTCACGTTACTAAGGACACTGTTACAGACCCTTTAATACTTTTATAGAACTACATTCTTTTCCTTCAGAAAATAAATTTCAATTTGTAATTATTCATAAATAGAATTACTGTTTCTTAGTGAATGTACTTTTACGAGATTCTGAGCTTCCAGGCAACAATTATCTTTTGTTTCTTTTCCTTTTTGTTAACCTTGTTTTTAGCATAGAACCTGGCACACAGTAAATACTCAGGAAATGCCAGCTAAGTAAATGAATGAATTAATGAGTGGGATTTACCACCAGAATTATCCAAGTAGGACAATACAATAGAGGTTACTATTTTGTCTTCTTTAGTAAGATTCAAAATGATAAAAATATATTTCCACTAAATTGACATATCTATTTGTCTACTGAGTAAGAAAGTTAGATGATAAAATTTTATAAAATCCTATGCCTTCCCATTCCTATTTTTCTTTTTTCTTCCCTTTGACCTGAAATTAATGTTATTCCTTCATCTCTGCTTTAGGGAGGCAACATTACTTGCCTAAGGTCCCAGAAATAAAAAGTGGAACAGCCAGGACCTAAACAAATAGTGCTCTGACTGCAAATATAGTCAACCCTCCATGCCCATGGGTTCCACACACATGGATTCAGGCAACTGTGAATTTAAAATATTTATTTAAAAAAGGATAGTTGTATCTGTTCTGAATGTGTACAGAGTTTTTGTCTTGTTATTATTCCCTAAACAATACAGTTTAACAACTATTTACATAGCATTTATATTGTATTTGGTATTATAAGTAATCAAGAGATGATTTAAAGTATACAGGAAGATGTGCATAGGTTGTATGCAAATTCTACACCATTTTATATAAAGGACTTAAGCATCTGTGGATTTTGGTATCCACTGGAGGTCCTGGAATCACTCCCCAACAGATACAAGGAACAACTGCATTGAATTTTTTTCACTCTACCAAATGGAATTTCCTACATTTAAATTTTTATAGAATTGTTTGTTAGAGAATTTCAAGAATATTTGATTGTAAGTATTAACTTATGATCTTATCTAGTGATATAAAAGCAATAACGTGAATAGTTAGCCAAACAAAGAAATACAGACTTTTAAAGAATAAAATAAGAAACTTTGAGCTGCCCAAATGTTGCTGACCTTTCTAATCTCTGTTTTGTTTCAAATCTTTTAGCAAAGCTGTATTTAAGACACTGAAAGACTATAAGGTCCTTTGAAAGCAATCACATTGGAAAAAAGCTTAATATCAGTTTTTCTTGCTTTCATTTCCTTCCCTTTAAGGACTAAATCCCAACCTTGGCATAGCTGATACACTAGTAGCTATGCCCTCAACTATCTCACTTCTTTAACAATCCAAAAAATTCACCCTGCCAGAGAATAACTTTGGATTAACAAACCATTGCTTTTAACATTATCCATGGAATGACAGACAAAAATATAGTGCTGATATAGATAAATCACAGAGTAATGCCAAATAGCACCTTAAAAATTTCTAATTTTCCTTTCATATACCCTTTGTAAGATTCCTTTGTTACCCATCATTGTGACTGTCTGAAATACGTATCATGCCTCTCATGCTTTTCTACAACCCCAGTGCTTATCCTTTTTCACCAAATAACCCTGTATACTGTTTCACAGAGAAAATAGAGATCCAAAAGCAAATTGCCCAATTTCTCTACCCTCTCTCTCCAAATGTATCTACAATTCTAAGTCTCCCATTTTTGGTTTCTAGAACATGGCTGTCCTACATCTTATGCTATTTCCAATTTGTTCTAAAGGCATCTCTAATTTCACTAATTATCTCCCCCCAACTACCTCTCACAATATACACACACACAAACCCTCTAATTTCTCTAATTATTTCCCCCAACTCTCACAATACACACACAGACACACACACACACGTATGCCTAGGATTCTGTCCTTGGTCCAGTTTATTCATTTAACCTACGCTTTCTCCTTAGGTAATTTCATCTATCCTAAGCTTCAGTTGCTACTTTTACGCTATAACACTCAAAGCTCTGCCTCTGCTTCATTTTTTTTTTTTTTAACTCTGATCCATGGTTCCAACCAAATATTAGTCATGTCCCCTTCCCAAGAATCTCAAACTTCATTCATTGAAAGATAAATTCTTTATCTTCTTCCCTATTCCAACTTATTCTTCTTCATGAATTCTCTATCTTGGTTAACATTTTCCAATCTAGAAATCTCAGTCACTACTGACAACTCATTCTCTCATATCCCTAATTACCAAGCTAACATAATGATCATCCATTATACTTCAGAAATGTCTATTCAGCTCAACCCTTTCTGTTCCGTTCCACAGTTCAGAACCTTCTCAGTCTTGCCTAGATTATTATAATAGATCTCCACAAATCTATCTATACTAGTCCATTTATTTTACATTGCCTTTGAGTATATCTTGATCAGAACATCTATATATTTAAAAAAAAAAAGAAATAAATTCCCAACTCCATAGAGAATAAACTTACAAAGGCACAATCATATTTTAATCTAGCACCTCAGTTTCTTTTCCTAATATTCCATTTCATACATACCCAGTATTTTAAGTATAAGACACTTCTTTTTATTACCTAGACTGTCCAATCCCATGACAATGGGCATGTTACCTCTTCTTGCTTACATGTGTCTCCTAAATTAAACTGAGTACTTAAAGAGCAGAATTGCTCACATACCCACATTTGTTCCTCAGCTGGCAGGTGCTGGCACATAGCAGCAGAAGCTGAAAGATACATCTCAATAGATACTAAACCAAGACACGTTTTCTTTATCACATATTAATTTAATAAGATATAATTAATTTTATTCTTTGTTTCTTCTTTTAGTTACTTCAGACAAGTTTTCAGATTCAAGACAGTTTTGGAAACTATCGTATTTTATTAAAATAATATAACGGGAGGGATGGGGACAAGGGTTGAAAAGTAACTATTGAGTACGATGTTTACTAGTTGGGTAAGAGGATTATTAGATGTCCAACCTTCAGCATCACCCAATATGCACATGTACAAGCCTGCACATGTACCCCATGAATCTAAAAACAAATAAACAAAAAAACACAACATGAAACTAATACTCAAGAAATGCTAAAAAAGGTACCTTGGCAAAGGTGTAAATTCACTAATTATGCCTTCTGCTCCAAGTGTGACTCCCTGGACAATAAATGTACTTCCCATTCCTTTCCACAGGGCTCTAGGTCCCTAAAAGGGACAAAATTTATTGTTATTTCTGTTAGTACATCTGAAACACAAAAGATCTTAATAAAACTTGATATTGTATAGAAATTTTCCAATTAGTAGAGAACTATAATTAAATTAATTTTCTATCATTTTAAAGTTATGTTTAGGCCAAAAAGAACATTCCAGTTAATTAAACCCCTAATGATTAATTAATTTATTAAATATCCCTAATATCTATATATTCAACTCCCTACTAGTCCTGTCCTATGAATGACACATAGGTAACCTGAAACTTACATATCCACATCTTAACTCAATCATACTCACTCATACTACACCAATTCTTTCCTTCTCTGCTGTATTTCCTATCTCCCTTGACAGCAGCTTCATCATCCTAGTGTCCAAACCATTCAGAAAACATTTTTTCTCACTCTTCCTATCTCATCAGTCACTACATTCTATAAATTCTACTCCCTTAGTATCTTACAAATCCATGCTCTTCTCCATACTTAACACTATTACTTTATATCACTTTGACTACAAGTTTCACTGTCTCTGGTTTTGCCCCTTTGCATAATACCATCGGTAATAATACTATTATTTATCTATGTTATTAATAGACATGATACAATTAAAAAGAAGCAATAGGGTACCAGCTGAAAAGTTCGTCTCCTTCTCATCTCAGTCCCCAGCAGCAGTTTTAAAATTTATCCTCAAGATAATCCATGCATATACAAGTATATCTCTGTGTGTATGTCATAGAAATATTTTTGTTTTGTTTATTTTTAACAGGTGGTATTATGTTGAAATATAAAAAATATCCCAGATCATTTCACATCAATATACACAGAGCTACCCTCTTATTTTTAAAGGTTACCAAGTGTTTCACCGTAATATGCCATAATTATTTCACTGGTACCTAGTGATGGACATTTAATCATTTCCAATCTATTGTATGCCATGTCATAGGACCTCCCTGTATATACATTTTTGCATATATATGTGAACATTTATGTGGGATAAGTTCCTGGAAGTAAAATTAGTAAGTCAAAGAACACATGTATTTTAAATTTTGATAGATATTGTCAAACAATCCAAAGTTATTCAAGATACTTTGGTCATGGCTAAAACACCTTCAACAGTACTCTTGTAGATTTTAGGATCCAGTGTGCAGTTCTTAGGAGGTGCTTTAGGATCTGGATCCTGCTTACTTCTCTGGCTACTTTTTCAACCCTCTCTTACTCTTCAGCCCCCACTTCAAGCTCCCATTGTACTACATTAAATCCATTCCAAAACTTTATGATCTCTCTTTGTCTTCTGCCTTCACACATCTACTTTAAAAGCCTTTTCTCTACCCTCATCATGAAGTGAGCCTTCTCGACAATAAGCACACAACAGGCATTTCTTCTCCCAAAGTTTTTCCCAGTCATACACTGTGCCCAATCCCAGTTTTGATACGGTACTTCTCTTTTGTATACTGACAGCATTCCGTACTTCTAATATTGCCTTTATCTTATTGCACCACAATCTCCTGTTTAAGATTTTGTCTCCATGAATAAACATGAGCCTCTTGATAGCAGAGACACCGTCTTAGCTCAGCTCTTTGTGGTTTTGCTAAATTAATTAATTTGTACTTTTGCTAAATTAAATTTTGGAAGATTCAAAACATATTGTTGTGCTACATTAGTTTTACTACAACAGTTAAGATGTTTTATTAACTAAATTGAAAGTAATTGTTCTTGCGTTAATGATTACTAAGCCCAATGACACTTACATAAACCTTTAACAGAATCCATAGACAAAATTCTCACCTGAGTTTTGTTGAAACTGTACATTATATTGATGACTGTAAATGGAGTGAGATGGTAATGCTGAGCATGGTAATTAACCTGCAAAAAATTTCATGATTTTTTTCTGTTAATGTTAAGAAATAACAAGGCCATCAAAGATATATGGCAGAACTGCAGCATAAACAAAAGTTAATTCCAAAGTCAACATAAATTATACATAAGCAAAATTACTCTTAAAAGTGCTTTAAATAACACATTAAAAGTGCAGTGCATATGGTAACATAAATATAGTCTGATGATCATGTATAATACACATAATAATGTAAGCTATATAATACACAGGGTTTTATTTGACATTTGTATTGCCTTAAAGAATTGAATTACATCTCCCAACTCGTGCTCATTTTAGCAAACATTTTTTTACCCATAGTAAGCAAAAAGCCACCTTCATATACGAATACCCTCGATAATGCAGTAACAAAATGTTGATTTTATGAATCCTTGACCTTTGAGTACACATCCTCTTTCTAATTAATATCCTGTATGTTACATAAGGAAGTAAGATAGCTGGTATGAGAAAAGCACTTCTATGATGGAATTGCAAGCTGAACTAGCCACTTTTGTCATGGAACATCATTTTTACTTAGAAAAACTCACTGACAGACTATACCTATTCACCACTGGAACAGACGTATTTTAAAAAATAAACAAAGTTAGAATGTTGATTAAAACAAAAATAACTAACAACTTTTATTGTCAATAATAAGTTTGAGTTCTCAAGTAAAACTCAGAATTTTGGAAAATCTATATCCACCATTGAGAGCTGCCAATACTTAAAGATTTTCTAGTGAGATCAGTAGTGGTTTTAATGAAGATGATTTTTTGATATTTTATAATCAAATGTTTTAACATCTCAAAGATCTATGTAACTCAATTAGTCAATATATTTCAAATAATCTATATACAAGTATATGGAATCATGCATAAGTAAAAATAGCTATTCAAGATGCAGTGTAGATAAATGGATTTTTTATGTAACAAAAAGTTCACTAAAATGATTTCTGATTTCACATTGCAAATAACCTTTAAGAACTACCACACAGTGAGTTTTGGTGCAATTGCAAAGAATACCCACAATTATCTCAAAAGAATATAAAATACTCCCTTCCTGCTTTCAACTACACATGTGTACAAGACTAAACTTCCTTGCTTCTTTCAAAAACCACGTAATGCAACCAACTGATTGCAGAAGCATATGAGAGAAACTGGCTGTCTCCTATTATGTCAGATATTAAAGACATTTGCAAAAATGCAAAATAGTTACTTTCATAAAATTACCTTACTGAATTATATAGATACATTGAAATTTTCCCAATTTTAATTTCTGAAATGGAAAATACCAATAGATATGACCAACATAAATCAAAGTTATTTAGGATCCTTACTATTTTTTAAGACTTTAAAGAGGTTTTGAGACCAAAAAGTTTGGAACATTTCACATGAAGTAATGACTACTCGGTTTCATGTCATTTATGTGAGTTCTGCCCTTCATATTAGGGTCAGAATTATTGCTTCAAAAGATCACAGAAATTACATTTACCTGACATTGACGGCGTAGAACAATGCAAGGATGTGCCAATACATTTTCTGTAAAGAGACTATATAAAAATAATTTATGTATATATGTGTCTACATAGAGACAAATTAAATTTACAACATGTATCTTTCTAAAGTTATTCTTGCCTGAAGAATCATGCATTATTTTATGTTCTCCTTTCTTAAAAAAAAAATCTTAAAAATCTAGATATTTAAAAATGTCTAGAAGTGTTTGCCAATGATTTTACCAGTAATAAAATTCGATATGAAAAGAAAGAAAACCAGATCTCCAAACTGGTAAATAAGGTGAACAATATATAATACATAATATTAATATCTATAGTATAAGATAAAACTACATCTCTGTATGTTTAATGTGACAAATGAAACATCAATTAAATAGCATTTTATTCTTTGGACAGACCCATGAAAAGAATGAAAATCAGATCTGCAAACGGGTAAATAAGGGAAACAATACATAATATGTAATATTAATATTTATAGTATACAATGAAACTAGATTTCTGTGTTTGATGTGGAAATTACACATCAATTAAATGGCATCATTAAATGCCATGTAATTTTTATGTCTTTCAGAAATTGTCCTATGAACAAAGTTCCTATCAGCAGAGACGTTAGATCTTCATGAACCTCATTCGAAATTACTTTTTTTGATGAGAGAGAGATAAGAGTACATTTCATTTTATTCTTCGGATAGACCCATGAAAGCAGTTACAATACTCACTACAAAGTTACTTTGTGTTTATAAATTTGGATGACTAGTCTATCTTTACAAGAAAAACTATCAAATTATATATTTTAAATAATGATGTTTTTTCTGCAAAATATTTCAAAATTTAAACTACTGCTTCAAAGAAACAACCTAAAGGAAGCAATAATAATCATTTGATATTACACATTTAAGAAAAAATCTAAATTAAATCAATAAAAGCTTTAAATGTCTTTAGATAAAACATTACCTTGCAAGTCCAATACCAAATCCGGCAAATCTATTCAGCTGTTCTAAAATGAAAATAATAATAGTAATATTACTGATAACTAATATTTAGGTTTACACTAAAAACAATTTTAAAAAGTTAATTTTATTAACATGCTGTTCATTTAAACCTCAAAGTCAAATTCTGGTAAGGGCCAGGGAAATAATTTAAATGAATAAAGGACTCTGCAGGGGTTTGAGGCAGACTGAAAGGTGTAGACCTTTTAAAGGCACAATTACTCTTTCACTCCAATTCAATACTGCAAAATGGGACTGTGGGCGCAGGGTTTTGAAGTTGTAATTTTTTCAAAAATCGATATTCTCATTTTTATACAACATCTTCCAATTTTAAAGTCCTGGACAACTATTTCAAAAATTGTTAAAATATTGTGGGCTTAATTAAACCAATATGCAGATAGAACCTAAGGGCTACCAGATTCTGATTGCATTCTAATAAAAAACTTTCTGTGGTTGGCCACAGCTGATACTTCCACCTACCATTTCACGTCCTATGCTGTAAACCTAGTTATTCACTGTTACTGATGGAGAGCACTTTATTAAACCAATAACTGCAAGTAAATCACCTCTAAATTATTAATTTGAAAGGGGACTTAGGAATAACCAAAATGGGTAAATACAGCTCTCTTCTTCGCCATCTCTTCAAGTTTTGAATAGTTTGAGACTATCTGTTTAATTAACTGGAATAGGTTACTGGATACATATATGCTACTACTGATGGCATGTCTGTTGTGTTACTGGAAAAGTTCACAGCTGGAAAACATTACTATGCATATGTCAAAAGAGAAAAGCCTTTCTCCTTGACTAAACTGAGTCATAGTGGTGAACTATTACAACCCCAAAGGACCAGACTTAAATTCTAACTATAATATTCACAAGTTACAATTCTTTTTCTCCTCTACTCTTTCAAATGAAGCAATTGCCCTCACTATTCCCCCCCCCCCCCCGCCCCCCCCTTTTTTTTTTTTTTTTTTTTTTTGAGACAGGGTTTATCTCTGTCACCCAGGCTGGAGTGCAGTGGTGCGATCTCAGCTCACTGCAACCCCTGTCTCCTGGGTTCAAGCAATTTTCCTGCCTCAGCCTCCTGAGTAGCTGGGATCACAGGCGCCCGCCACCAGGCCCAGCTAATTTTTGTAAGTTTAGTAGAAACAGGGTTTCACTGTGTTGGTCAGGCTGGTCTCAATCTTCAGACATCATGATGTGCCCACCTCGGCCTCCCAAAAAGCTGGGATTACAAGCATGAGCCACCTCACCAGGTCACTATTCCCTTTCAATTAGAACAAGGCCACCTAAGCATGTTCCTGGGAAACTACATGGTTCACCCTAGAAAAATGTACAAGCTAAATAGAAAGCTTCTTTTACTCACTTAAGGTAATTTTACCTTAGATTTTACCCTTTTTATATGTATATATCATCCCCAAGTAGTAACAGAAAATGCTACTAAGATTTTCTAAAAGGTGTTAGGAAGGTTTATTCTTGTTTACTGTGTCTCTTAAGTACCTATCTTTGGTGCAAAATTAACATTCACCCACCTGTTAGGGCTGCAAAATAACCCCCTGGTTGTGTCAAGGAACTCCTCCTCATTGTAACCATCAAAGCATAACTTATGAAAAGATAAAAACATAAACTTTACTGCCTAAGAAGATAACTGTGTAGCAACGGTATATGCATTTTTGAATTATTTTATTTATAACTTGCACAACCTTTCCAGTATTATTCTGGACTAGTATTGGGAGTACTGGGACCAGTGAGACACAACACGGGGTGGTGGGGGAGGGGGGATAGTTAGTCAAAAAGCTAATTGTATGACAGGTGGTGGGGGAGGGGGAATAGTTAGTCAAAAAGCTAATTGTATGACACTAGGTAACTCATCCACTCTTCTTCACATACTCATTTACTCAATAGACATTTGTTAAAGTCTATTCTTCCTAGTTAACGCAAATAAATATTATTGTACTTCCAAGTCAAAGTCGAGGAAATGAGAATAAAGCTGATGTCTACAATAAAATTAATATTAAATGATCTATTATTCTAACAATTCCAAGAGAATGAAAAGAGGTAGCCATTATTCACATATTATGAATAATGTATGATGAAAATATCTACATCATGCAGTGTTGCAGGTTTTCTGACATCCCATGGAGAATAATTTTGTCATGATTCCAAAGTCCTATATTGAAATTGTACCAGTGTTTCTAACTTTTATGTGTAGTTTTTAAGTCAGAAGAAGGAAAGCAGAAAGGAAAATTATAAGAAGGAAACATTCTAGACTCGGGGACTTCAAAAGCAGATAAAACTCCTGTGTTTAAAAAGAAAAGAAAGGAAACAATTTTTTTTGGCTTATGTGTCCCATACTGGATTCTTCTACACATTTTAAAGATGAGAAAACTGAGGGCTCACAGAGGTCAAATTGTTCAGATTATGAGTGGTAGAACCAAGTTTGAACCCAAATTTGCTTATGCTGAAAGGCTTCTCTTTTCAGAACACAAAACTACAAGTAAACAAATTAATTAATTGTATCAAGAAAATACAGCTGCCAAAGTGAGTCAGGTAACAGTAAACAATCCACTCTCCTTAACTCAGGCAATCAGTTGAGATGCCAAAACCTCTAAATATTCCTACTATGCACCCCACAGCTAAGGCAGATGTCTTTTTTGGAGTTGATCCCGTAGAATCCGTTTGTGTGAGGAACACTAAGGAGGCCTGCTTCAGGGGCAGAGGACGAAAGGAGGGCAAAGGGTGTGGCGCGCGATAGGATGAGAAGGAACAGGAGGCGGGACCCTCTGCACCGCTTCCGGGGTCTGCAGGCCGCAATCCGCGGCCCCACTAACCCACCACCCCTGCCTCGGTCCCCATGCTCCTCACCGCTGCTCTGCCCCTGCACACCGCCGCCGCCACTGGAAAAGGCTTCCTCCGTGGGGCCTTCATACGGGGTGGAGGTGGTGGGCACGCCGTAGGGCGGGCTCTTCTCGCCCCAGTGCAGGTTGCGGCTGCCGGGGATGTCTGGGGGAGTCGTCACCCAGTGGCCCAGGTCCGACCCGGTGCTGAAGGACCTTGCTGGGAAAGCGCCGCCAAAGCCCTGCTCGTCCCGGGCACCACCCCGGTAGCCCAAGCCATCAAATCCGTCCGGGCGCCGCGGATGCATCGCAGCGGGGGCAGAATGACGCGAGCGCGCCCGGAGCCCACCACCACCCGGGCCGCCGCGACCTGGGACCACACAGCTTCCCCTCGGCCGCCGCCGAGTCAGAGGGAAATTCTGACAACCGGAAGTCACGTTGGCCACCCGGAAATCTTGGAAGCACGTGATCGTAGCCTTTTCCGGCAACCATTAACGGGTACGGTTGCTAGGGAGACGCGGCAGTAACCTGGACCTTCAAATTTTGTTGTTGTTAGGGAATAGGTGGGAATATGGTTGTGGAATTAATGAAATTACAGTACCAAAGAGATTCTAGAAAGAGAACTGGTGTAGGAATAGGGCCTGCATGGGAGGGGGTCAAATAAAGATGCTTCTTGGAGGGAGCTGATAACGCGCAGCGGGGACCTTACCCGCTGAGATCGCGGCCAGAAATACCGGGCTTCACAGCTACGCCCCAGATCTCAGTGTTTTCTCGCGGGGCTGGTGCCTCGCCTGCTCCTAGGGAGTTAGTAGAGGTTGGAGTTGTGGAGGGTTAAAACGTTGCACCTAGCTTTGTCTTCCGCACTTGGGGTTTTGGATGAAATCTATTGAGAGGTAGGGTACACCACATACGAACGCGAAAATACTATGGACCACCAGAGCAAGCATTTTAAAAGTTCAAGTGAAAGTCGGAGAGAAAGAAACTAATGTACTCGAATACTAGCCTTCTAGAGTTAGGAATTATGCGTTTTACTTTTCTAAGGCTGTAAAGAAGCTGTAGTTTTCTGTCGTATTTTTTTCCTAATGTATTTATATCAGCCAGGATATTGAAATCCCAGTGATATCCTTCAAAATTGGGACCCCTAATTGAATAACTGAGAGGACTTCTATAGAGGGTCCCCTACTACCTGTTTTCATTAGCTCCACGGGCTCTGGGGACAATCTCCTTCCCCAGGTCTGAGGAAGCCTTCCAGGAGCTCATCCTATGTTCCTTCATCTCAGTGGACCCCCAGGATTCCTAGAGCTTTTCCAAAAGAACCCTGACGTGCTGTTCTCAATCTTCCAGATGCGAATCTCGATTGAAAGTGATAATCAACTTTGTTTTGAGCGAATTGACATTTTTTTTTTTTTTTAGTTTTATCACTTTTTATTTTTTGTGATTACCTAGTAGGTGTATATATTTATGGGTTATATGAGATATTTAGATACAGCATGCAACATGTAATAATAACATTTGTGTAAACAGGATATCCATCTCCTCAAGCATTTATCCTTTCTGTTACAAACATTCCCATTACACTCCTTTAGTTATTTTAAAATGTACAATTAATATTTTCAAGTAACAAATTGACATTCTTAAATTTGGTTGCGATGTAGCATGGGCAAAGGTGTTGAGTCTCTTACTGGAGTACTAATACCAAATTTCTGGATAATTAATATCAAATATTGGCTAAATATAAAAAATATTTCTCTTCCTTTGGAATGATTGGCTCAAGGATGGTATTGTATCAGTTCCTAAGCTTTTTATTTATTTATTTATTTTTTAAGGAGAAAGAAGGTCTAATTGTGTCTGTACTTTAAATATAAAAAACAGTGGCATCTCACAATTTCACATCCACGTGAGTGGAGAAAGGATGAATTATTGAAAGGAGAGCAGCTGGGTAGCCAGTTGAGGGGGAAAGCAAGGCAATAAGAGCTCTGCTTACTCTGAAAGTAAAGCTGTACTATACTGTATTTTTCTTTAGTTTTCCAATATTAAATGCTGGAAGAAAATAATAAAATAATAAGTGAATGCCTTTTGAATAGTGAGTTGAAAAGCTTTCTAAGAGTACAGCAAAGTCAAAAGCCATTTAGGAAGTCAGTAAAATACTATAATCAATATGACTGTATAAAATTTAAATTTATGTATAGAATTTAAAATATAGTAATCACAATTGAAAGACAAATTACAAACTGTGAAAAATGACATTTTAACATGGTTAAAATAATGGATATACACAAAAAGTTCATACCAATGAATAAAAGCAAATCAGAAATATGAGCAAACGACAGGTAGAGGCAATTCGTGCAAAAAAGTGTAAATAGATAATTTTCATATAAAAATGTCCTTTACTAATTGAAAAAAGGTAAATCTTAATAAAAATTTTCTTTCACCTATTAAGATGTTTAAAAGGGAAAATGCACATTGTCTTTCCAGGTGAGAAGAAAGAAGCTTTCATTAATTTCTGAAGTGATATAAAACATAACTTTCTGATGGAAAGCAGTGTGGCACTAGGCATCAAAAACTGTAAAAATAACCATATTTTTTGACTCCTAAATCTTAGAAAACAAATATAGAAGTTTTTTACATGTTTCTGGCATGTATAATATACATATGTTTATGCCATTATTGCTCATAATAGGAAAAAATAAGCAGGAATGTAAATACCAAGTAATTATTATTGACTAACAATAATTTATTGTTAGAGTTATATATCCGTACAGTTGTTTAACCAAACTGTATTTATTAAGCAACTATCTTGTGTCAGATACTGTTTTAAGCAAAGAGGATAGAGTGATCAAGAAGCCAGACAAAGTGCTTGCATTGTTGGAACTGACATTCTAGTTTAGGGAGAAAAATAACAGGTAAATATCTCCTGTCAAATATAATGTAATGTCAAATACTGACATGATTATATTTAAAAAGCCTAAGTAATAAAGAAAGCTTTTTTAGATGAGCTTTTTTAGAATAAGGAAGTCCTCTCTGAAGAAGTGTCTTTTGAGCAGAGAACTGAATGAAGTGAGGGAGTGAGACATTTGTGAATATGTGGGAGAAGTTTTCCAGGCAGAGCTGAGGAAGTGAAAAGCCTTCATAGCAAACTAGGTAGCCAGTGAGCAAAATGAAAGTGATAGGAAATGAGAGCTGAAAGGAGGCTAGGTGCCAGATCTTGCAAAGCATTGTCAGTGGTGAACAAAATTTAGGTTTTTTGGGAATAGAGAAGTAATGTGACTGTACTGATATTTTACAAGAATCCACCTGGCTTCTGTATGGGCAAGGGTAAAGGCTTCCACCTTTTAAAGGCGAGCAGCTCAGGCAAAAGATAGTAATAATTTAATCTAGAGTGATAGTGTAATGGAGATGAGAAGAGCTTAGAATGAAGATGTTTATAGGTTACATCAGAGATGAATGTTAAATGTCATGAAAAATTCATGTTCCATTTAAAACATGTGCAGTATGATCTTATGTTTTTAAAATATTAAATATATACAATAGAAATGTGCTAAAATGATAGTATTATGTTATGTCTGAGCATGGGCTTGCATAGTTTTTAAAAATTATCATTATTATTTTATTTATTTATTTTTGAGATGGAGTCTTGCTCTGCCGCCCAGGCTGGAGTGCAGTGGCGTGATCTTGGCTCCCTGCAACCTCTGTCTCCCAGGCTTAAGTGATTCTCCTGCCTCAGCCTCCCGAGTAGCTGGTACTATAGGCATATGCCACCACACCCAGCTAATTTTTTTGTATTTTTAGTAGAGACAGGGTTTCACCATGTTAGCTGGAATGGTCTCGATCTCCTAATTTTGTGATCCACCCGACTCAGCCTCCCAAAGTGCTGGAATTATAGGCGTGAGCCGTTGTGACTGGCCTTATTTGTTTGCTCTTAAAAAAAATTTAGCTTTTTTTCCTAAGAAGAAAAATTATTTTAGGAAAAAAATTAATAGAGAAAATTTAGTTTTGGGCAGACACAGAAATAAATATCTTTTTAGATTACCAAATCTGTTTATATCACCTAATCAGTAGTCTCTAGTGTACTATGAAAGTTCTGTCATCCTATATTTATCCAAAATATTTCTAAAATAATTATGCTGACATTGTCCAGAGTTTATTGCTTCATACTAGTTTGAGAAACTCATAACACAGAAATTAAAACATGAATTTATAAAGTTGCCAATGCATTTTATGAAAATAATACAGCATTTGTATTAGTTTCTATTGTGGCACAATGAATTATCCCCATAACAAATCAAGCAGCTTAAAACATTTATTATTTCATAGTTTCTGTAGTTTAGGAATTTCAACTTCGCTGGATAGTTCTGTGTTAGGTTTCTCATAGGTTGCAGTTAAGATTTCTACTTGGGATGCAGTCATTTTAGACTTGACTGGGTTTGGTTAGGGCTGGAGGATCCCCTTCTAAGATCTCTTACTCAGACAGCTGTAGAAAAAATGTCTTTATTTCTTGCTGATTGCTGTTAATGAGGTTTCAATTCCTTGCCACATGAAGTTCATGGAACATCTTGAGTGTCCTTATGACATAAGAGCTGGGAGGCAGACAGACAGCAAGGAGGAAGCACAATGTCGTTTATGACCTAATCACACCTCATCGCTTCTGCCATGTTCTGTTTTTGGAAGAGAGTCACTAAGTCCAACCCCACACTTAAAGGGAAAGAGGATTTGACCATCTTTTGAAGTGAGGATTATCAAACAATAGCATTTATATAGTAAAATGACTAAAATATTAAATGGCTATATAACAATTAATGGGTAGAGGCTATTAGGCACCAAAATTAACAAGGAAGTTTTTAACTCAAATAACAGAATAATACAGTTTTTTAAAAACTTTTTTCCTTAGTAAATAGGTTTAAAGGATTAATTTTCCTTGAAAATAATTATATGATAGAAATATGTATAACCCCTCAAAGAGGTTAATACATATTTTCAAAAAGTCCAGTTGTTATTATTATGGTTGAGTTGAAATACAAACGAAGAGCAGCAGACTGTTTCGACAGTTTTCAAGAATTGTCACATAATGCTATGGCCCTAGCAAACAAAAATGCTGGTATTGAACAAGCAAGTCATTCATTTATCTTAACATTTTGCTTAGAAATTCTGATACTAAATAAATTCAGGTCATAGGATAAAATAAAAATCACCTATATTTTTTATTCAAGAAGTCACTCAGCAACATATATTAAGTACCTACTATGTGTAAATCACTGTGTTAGGTAATGTGATACAGCTATACACAATTATATCTTTTTTTGGAGACAGGGTATCACTGTTTTGCCAAGGCTGGTCTTGAACTCCTGGGCCCAAGCAACCTGTCCACCTCGGTCTTCCAAAGTGCTGGGATTACAGGCATGAGCCACTATGCCCTGCCCGGTAAGTACTTTAAAAGGTGACATTTAGTAATATTTTTAATATTTTACATGTAAAATAACCTGAAACGGGCAATTTAAAAAATATCTTTCAAACAATACAGGTATTTTTGTTTTGATTTTGTAAAATGATGTGATGTAACAATCCACTATGGTGCATTTGATCTTGATTACATTTTTAGGAAAGTTAGGCAAGGCATGTTTAATATCTAAACACACCTGTAGTGGATTTTTGTAGGTTGAATGACCATTTTAATATCATTTGACTTTTTAAAAAATTTATTTTACTTTCAGGTGTACATGTGCAGGTTTAATATGTAGGTAAATTTATGTTACAGAGGTTTGTTGTATTTGTCACCCACTAAACCTAGCACCCAATAGTTATTTTTTCTGCTCCTCTCCCTTCTCCCACCCTTCACCCTCAAGCTGGCCTCAGTGTCTGTTGTTCCCCTCTTTGTGTCTCTGTGTTCTCATCATTTAGCTCCCACTTATAAGTGAGACTGTAGCATTTGGTTTTCTGTTCCTGCATCAGTTTGCTGAGGATAATGGCCTCTAGCTCCATCCCTGTTCCTGTGAAGGACATGATCTTGTTCTTTTTTTATGGCTGATAGTATTCTATGGTGTACATGTACCACATTTAAGGGCGTTGATGGACATTTAGGTTGATTCCATGTCTTTGATATTGTGAATAGTGGTGCAATGAAAATACATGTGCATTGTCTTTATTGTAGAATGATTTATATTCTTTTGGTTATATACCTAGTATTGGGATTTCTGGGTCAAATGATAGTTCTGTTTTTAGCTCTTTGAGGAACCACCACACTGCTGTCCATAGTGGTTGAACTAATTTACACTCCCAGGCAACAGTGTATAAGCATTTGTTCCCTTTTCACTGGAAACTTCACCAGCATTTGTTATTTATCTATTTATTTATTTTTACTTTTTAATAATAGCCATTCTGACTGGCATGAGATAGTATGTCATTGTGGTTTCGATTTACATTTCTCTGATGATCAGTGATGTTGAGTTTTTTTTCATATGTTTATTGGCCACATGTATGTCTTCTTTGAAAAGCTTCTGTTTTTGTCCTTTGCCTGCTATTCAATGAAGTTGTTTGTTGTTTTCATATAAATTTAAGTTCCCTATAGATGCTGGATATTAGACCTTTGTCAGATAGACAGTTTGCAAATATTTTCTCCCATTCTGTATGTTGTCTTTTTTTCTGTTATTGATTTACATTTGATTATCTTTCCTTTCTCTTTTTGACAGACAAAATTTCAGATACTATTCCATTTATTCCCAAGAGCATTTTAAAATACTAATGAGAACTCTAAATATTTGGCAACATAAACAGAGGTATCTGATATGGCTTGGTTATATCCCTACCCAAATCTTAACTTGAATTGTATCTCCCAAATTCCCACATGTTAGGGGAGGGTCTCAGGGGGAGGTAGTTGAATTATGGAGGCCAGTCGTTCCCATGCTATTCTCATGATAGTGAATAAGTCTCATAAGATCTGGTGGATGTATCAGGGGTTTCTGTTTTTATTTCCTCCTCATTTTTCTCTTGCCACTGTCATTTAAGAAGTGCCTTTCATCTCCTGCCACGATTCAAAATCACAACCACAATGAGGCCTCCCAGCCATGTGGAACTGTAAATCCAAGTAAACCTCTTTTTGGTCCCAGTTTTGGGAATATCTTTATCAGTAGGGTGAAAATGAGCCAATACAGTAAGTTGGTACCAGTGGAGTGGGCTGTTGCTGAAAAGATACCCCAAAATGTGGAAGCAACTTTGGAACTGGGTAACAGGCAGAGGTTGGAACAGTTTGGAGGGCTCAGTAGAAGACAGGAAAATGTGGGAGACACTGTCACTGGCTTTGACAAAAATGCTGGTAGTGATGTGAACAATAAGGTCCAGGCTGAGGTGGTCTCAGATGGAGATGAGGAACTTGTTGGGAACTGGGGCAAAGGTGACTCTTGTTATGTTTCAGCAAAGAGACTAGTGGCATTGTGCCTTTGCCTTAGAGATTTGTGGAAATTTGAACTTGAGAGAGATAGTTTAGGGTATCTGGTGGAAGAAATTTCTAAGCAGCAAAGCATTCAAAAGGTGACTTTGGTGCTATTAAATCATTCAATTTTAAAAGGGGAACAGCATGAAAGTTCAGAGAATTTGCAGCCTGATAATGCAGTAGAAAAGAAAAACCCATATTTTGAGGAGAAATTTAAGCTGGCTGCAGAAATTTGCATAAGTAACAAGGAGCCTAATGTTAATTCCCAAGACCATGGGGAAATGTCTCAGAGAGTCCATGTTGGAGATTTTCACGGCAGCTCCTCCCATCATAGGCCTAGAGGTCCAGGAGCAAAAAGTAGTTTTGTGGGCTGGGCCCAGGGTCCCTGTGTTGTGTGCAGTCTAGGGACTTGGTGTCCTGTGTCCCAGCTGCTCCAGCCATGGCTAAAAGGGGCCAACACAGAGTTTGGGCTGTGACTTCAGAGGTTGGAAGCCTTAAGCCTTAGCAGCTTCCACATGGTGTTGAGCCTGCAGGGCACAGAAGTCAAGAATTGAGGTTTGGCAACCTCTGCCTAGATTTCAGAAGATGTATGGAAACACCTGGATGCCCAGGCAAATGTTTGCTTCAGGGGTGGGGCCCTCATGGAGAACCCCTACTAGGGCAGTGTGAAAGGGAAATGTGGGGCAGGAGCCCCCACACAGAGTCCCTACTGGGGTACTGCCTAGTGGAGCTGTGAGAAGAGGGCCACCATCCTCTAGACCCCAGAATGGTAAGTGCACCAATGGCTTGCACTGTGCACCTGGAAAAACTGCAGACACTCAATGCCAGGCTGCAGAAGCAGCCAAGAGGGAGGCTGTATCCTGCACAGCCACAGGGGTGGAGCTGCCCAAGACCATGACTTGGAAGAGAGATCCAGAATCAAAGGAGATCATTTTGGAGTTTTAAAATTTGACTGTCTCACTGGATTTCAGACTTGCATGGGCCCTGTAACCCCCTTGTTTTGGTCAATTTCTCTTATTTGTAAGGGCTGTATATTTACCCAGTAACTGTACCCCCTTTGTATCTAGGAAGTGACCAGCTTGATTTTGATTTTACATGCTCATAGGCATAAAGGACTTACCTTGTCTCAGATGAGACTTTGAACTGTGGACTTTTGGTTAATACTGAAATGAGTTAAGACTTTGGGGTACTGTTAGGAAGGCATGATTGGATTTTAAATATGAAGACATGAGATTTGGAGGGGTCAGGGGCAGAATGATCTGGCTTGGCTGTGTCCCCACGCAAATCTAAATTTGAATTGTATGTCCCAGAATTCCTATGTGTTATGGGAGGAACCCAGGGGGAGTAATTGAATCTTGGGGACTGGTCTTTCCTGTGCTAGTGTGTCGGTGAATAAATCTCATAAGATCTAATGGGTTTCTCATGGGTTTCTGCTTTTGCTTCCTCATCATTTTTCTCTTGCTGCCACCATGTAAGAAGTACCTTTCACCTCCTGCCATGATTCTGAGGACTCCCCAGCCAGGTGGAACTCTAAGTCCAATTAAACCTGTTTTTCCAAGTTTTGGATATGTGTTTATTAGAAGTGTGAAAATGAACTAATACAGTATTGAATGGAAATTATTTACAATTAAGTTATACATTCCTTGGCAAACCTAAACTGATATCACAGAATATCAAAAATAGTAAGAAATTGTCATCTAGAAAGTTGTTAAATAAAAATCAAAATCATTGTTAATTCTAATGCAGCAGTTCAAGCTGATAAATATTTTTTCATGGCTATATTTTTTCCCTGTGATTCACTTTTGATGTCAGTTTGTTTTCCCTGGAAAAAAACTGATTTTCCCTGGAAAATCAATTCTGATCTAGGAAGCTAATTGAGCATTATGGACATTTGAATCATGGCAGTAAAGATCCTAATAGCCTTGATTCCAAGCAGCTGGAAGACTGAAGCTTATGGTTTGAGAAAAATGATTAAAGAAAATATAATTCTTATTTTAAATTGCTTAACTTACTAATAGTTTCATCTCTTTCCTAACTTTTTAGTGAGCCCTCACTATGTAGATCTTTCTAGGTAAAATTTTGATAAGTGCTATACGTGCTTATCTTTAGAAGGTTTCCTTAGCATTCTGAGCGCTCTTATATAGCACTTATCCTTAGAAGGATGCCTTCTGAGTTACCCTGAAAGAGACAAAAATTATTGTGTTGGAAGGCTTCTAGAATGAGTTATTTTCCAAGATGAATGTGTCACTTTGGTTGAAGATAACAGAAACTCAATTTGTTACTTTAAACAGGAGATTTATTGACAGGATAATCAGTTTATAGAATTGATAGAAGTCTGGAAGACTAGGATTGAAATGGACAGGAAAAAAAAATGCTGTTCTGGAGGACTGTGAAGTAGGAGGTACCACAACTGTCTTTTGGCAGGAAAATCTGTACAGGTGCTACTATCATTGCCCAGGGCACAGTTATTGCTATTTTCGTTTTGATCTTATTTGCTAAAAAATAAAAATCTTATATAAACAGGAGATATTTATATAAGGAACATCTCCTTATATAAACAAGATATTTATATAAGGAAGAATTCACAAATATATATATTATATGCATAATATATATTTTGAACTTTTGATGTATTGAATATATATATAATATGTTGGATATATGTTTTTGAACTTTCTCTTTTGAAGTACAAAAGAGTCTTCATACTCAGATGGTTTTATATATATATATATATATATACACACACACACACACACACACAGTATATACATATATATATATACCATATAGTATCTATATACATATAAATACTATATACATATACGTATACTGTATATATACATATAGATACTATATATATACTATATACTAGAAGATACATATATACTATATAGTATATATATATATATGCATATGGATACTATATATATATATAGACTTAGACTCTTGGGCCCCTCCCAAGCAATCCACCCTGGAACAGCCACCAGGTCATTTGATAGGGAAGCATTTTCCTGGGGAAGATAAAGAAGGTGGGAACTTTCTTATTCCTATGAATAAGGAAACTCATATGGACTCACTTACCGCCATATGTTACTTTAAACAGGAGATTTATTGACAGAATAATCAGGGTTTATAGAATTGATAGAAGGCTGGAAGACCAGGATTGAAATTGACAGGAAAAAAAAAATGCTGTTGTAGAGGACCAAGAAGTAGGAGGTACTACAACTGTCTTTTGGCAGGAAAATCTGGAAGGGTGCTGCTGTCATTGCTCAGGGTACGGTTATTGCAATTTTCATCTTGATCTTATTTGCTAAAAATTCAAAATCTCAAATTCAGAAGAACAGTCTTTATACGTCCTGTGGTTGGTGAAATTTTATCTTTTAAATTTTTATTTATTTATTTATTTAGTATGAAGACTCTTTTGGACTTCAAAAGAGAAAGTTGAAAAAATATATCCAATATATTATATATATTCAATACGTCAAAAGTTCAGTATATATATATTATCCATCTTATATATATATATATATATATATATATATATATATATTTGTGTATTCTTCCTTTTATAAGCATCTCCTGTTGACTTTACTGTAGAATCTCTGGGGGTGACTTTTTTCTCTAAGTGCACTACAGTTTCAATTGATTTATATATTATGGAGAAGAATTTTTTATTTGGCCTTCCTTTTATGCCTTTTTAATTCAATCTTCATCTTATGATCAATAGCCTGGTTAACAGTTTGTATTTTTTGTGCTTTTAACACTTTACTAGATCTCTTGAAATTAAAACAAGCAAGCCACCAGGCCATTATTAAATACCAAAGTCTTTTCATGTTCATTTTATCTGGATTATGGCAAGTGCTTTTGATATTCTAGGATTTTTTTCTCTAAGATATATAGTTTATAGCCTTTGTCAATTTCACTTTTTCTTATTATCTTTAACTTACAGATCTTCTAGGAGTCATATGTTTCAGAGAAGCCTGGGATCAAATATTGTAAATTCTGTTTGAAATATAAAAATGCAATCAAAAAACAAACAACAAAAAAGATTTATTTGGTAGTTTTTATAAACAGAAACAATGTGGTATACAGTAGAGGTATTTCAAGTTAAATTTTTTTTCGAAGTTCTAATTTTTTAAGGCAGTTCATTTTGCAGGACAATCCTTGTACATTACATTTGAATTTTTTTTTTTTTTTTTGAGACAGAGTCTCACTCTGTCGCCCAGGCTGGGGTACAGTGGCATGATCTTGGCTCACTGCAAACTCCGCCTCCTGAGTTCAAGCAATTCTCCTGCCTTAACCTCCTGAGCAGCGGAGATTACAGGCGTGTGCCTTCGTACCTGGCTAATTTTTGTATTTTTAGTAGAGAGGGGGGTTTCACCATGTTAGCCAGGCTGGTTTCGAACTCCTGACCTCGTGATCTGCCCACCTCCACCTCCCAAAGTGCTGAGATTACAGGCGTGAGCCACTGCACATGGCCTACGTTTGAATTTGATCATGAATGCTCTTCCCCGTTATTCCATATAGTGTTTTACACTGGTGAACATTAGTAAAATATGTTGCTCGTTAGTAGACATAGGAATTCTACAAGGGTTTTTAAAGGTCTCATATTAGATAATTCTGTTGCACAGTACCTTTAAAAATAGGCATTCTTTTGTGTTTAAATTCGCCCTCTGGTGGTTAGTATATGGCAGAGCATTCTAGATGCTTTGTTTACTCACTGACGGGTGCCAAAGACACCGGCTGCTCCAAACTTTCTATGTAAAAAGAGCTTACGAACAGCAATTTGATTCAAAGTCATAGCTACTTTTGGTATGACAAGCATGCTGATTTGTTTTCGGGGAGTGGCATTAAGACATTGAGGAGACGTTTAAGCCCTGTCAAGCCACTTCTTGCCGCGGCTTCTGGCAGGATATGCAAGTATGTACAATATTTAAAACAAATCATTACTATGTTCTTTTAAAACGTATAAAGGTTTTTCACACAACATTGCATTTATTCTTCCGAAATTGAACACAAATGTGGTGGAGACGGGTATGGGCAGGTGGAAATTCACTTATAAATCCTGATTGGCTAAGCCCCGGTCACGAGACTGTAAAAGAGCACTCTGTCTCTCAGAGCGACTCCCATAGCGTCGTTAGCAACCAGCCTCGGTTCCCAGCGGTCCACGGCGCAGCGGTGAGTGATTAAGAGGTCCTGCTTCTGATGACTTGGGAGTTAAGATTATTGTCACGTTCACCATCCCAGGGCAATTGGAAGACTCACAAAGATCGGCACAGGGGAATAAGGAGCCTCCTTTCTTAGGGTCCCATAGCTTTGTTAGAAGAAACTTTTACTACTCACACTCCCAGGCCAGACTTGCCCTCTGGGCCCCTCCTAAGAGTCTAAGCGGTCCACCTGGAACAGCCGCCAGGTCAATGGATAGGGGAGGCTTTTTGCTGGCGAGAATAAAGGAGGTAGGAAGTTTGTTACTGCTATGAATAGGGAAATTCATTTAATCTCCTTTGGACTCACTTGTCCTGGGGAAACTCTGAATTCAGAAGACCAGTCTTCATACATCCTTCTGTGGTTGGTGAAATTGTACCTTTTAAATATTTATTTAGTATGAAGACTCTTTTGGACTTCAAAAGAGAAAGTTCAAAAATTTGGCACCGTGTGTGTGTGTGTGTGTGTGTGTGAGAGAGAGAGAGAGAGAGAAAGAGAGAGAGAGAGAGAGAGAGAGAACATTGGAGATATGTAATAAAACAACTTTTAAAAGCCGTTAATCTTGAGAAGAATATCCAACTTGTCTGTTAGGAAATATTTTTAGAAGGGGATAAATCTAGTAGGAGTCTTTTATTTACCTTACCATGATAACAGTATGTCTGAACAAATCCTATCATTTGGTATTCAAATGATTTGCTTCTTCAGGTTAGAGTCTAAATCTTGTATTCTCTAATGCATGTTACCTTTCCAAAGTCTTGATATAATTTTAATGTTATCTGTTTTTCAGAAAATTTCTTTTAAAGTATATATTTTCAACTTTATTTTAACTGGAGTTTTAAAAAATACATGAAGAATTACTGTAATAGTAAAACTAAAAAAAAAAAAAATATGGGTCTGTGCTAGGTTGCAGATGAACTGCCAAGCACCCAGGCAGACTGCTGGAGCCATTGCATGAGCTGAAACATTTCTCTTTAAAGTATAAACATTCTTGGCTGGGCAATCCACATACATACTTGATTCAAGGTAGCAGATTTTTATTTCAGTAAGCTATTCTGCACGAACCCTTATGATCTTAATGAGTAGTGCTATACTCTTGCTGAACATCCGATTCATTATCAGAATCATTCATTGTCATGATAAATTTGATGAGTGTTCCTGTCTTGAAGTTCATTGTCCATCCAGAGCTCCTGGTAAAGTGTCTGCTCACAAATGCTTAACATTTTCCAAAATGTGTCCTGTATCTAATTCTAGGAGATGATGATCTACAGGTTTCTCTGGTCAATACATTTAGAAAAAACTACATGTCGCACTGCTACTCAGAGAGATGTACAGTATATATGAGCATGTTAACACCGAGAAATCTTAGTGTATGCAAACCTACTTAATTTTGTCTAATCCAGTGGTTTCCCAAAGTTATTTCACAACAGAAAGCTTTTTGAGGTAATTTCATCCCAAGAAGCTGTATTTTACAGGATGTATTTTAGAAATTAGTGTTCTAAACTACATATCACACTTTTTATTTTTGTTTATATTGCCATACCTCAAGCAGTGAATTCATTTCTTTAAAATGTTTCCTACTGACTCATTATAATAGCAAAGAAAATACATCTCTTTTAAAGATATACCACCTTTGTAAATTATTTCTATTTCATTGCATTTTCAAGAGTGGTATAATCACTTGCTAAATCTATATTTATTTTAGGATTACTAGATTCTTACTACAACATGACAAGTTTTTTTGTTGAAATTATATTTTTAACATAATATTTATTATGTTATTACATATATTTTAATATTATGTAGCAGGTGCACTATACCTATTTGGTGAAAAAATAAATAAAACATAATTGATTTCTCTTTTAGATAGCAAGGTGACTATTCTATCAGCATTCTTAAGTCTATCATCCAGGGAGGTAAAATAAATCGAGAAGGGACAAGGAAGAAGGTACTGTGCCTCTATCATGAAAGTGAGCTTTACCAACATCTCCTACTAAGCTTTAGCTAGAACTCGTAGTTGCAAAGAAAGCTTCAGGATAAATGTTTTTTAGCTGAGGACTTTGCTGCTTCCAACAAAATTAGCGTTGCTTTAATAAAACAATGGAAGAGTGAATATTGGATAGGAAGCTAGTGGTACCAAGAGATAATAGCAGTCCCAAGGAGTATAGATGATAATGTATATAGGGAAGTTGTGTAAACAGAAGTAATACTTTACTAATAGCTAACAGTCTATACAGATTTTGAGATTTGCAGGATATTCATTTAGCATCTAATTTAAACATAATGGAACCCATGGATAATAATCTCAGTAGGCCCCCAAATATAAACAACTTGTGAACAACATGCTAGCCATAAAGTAGCTGTGACATGCTATATTTGAACTCTATTACATTGATAAAAAATATAATAGATATTTGGACAAACAGAAAAACACACAAGCTCACTTGTCTCTTGTATTTGAGGTATGTTTCTGATTGAACACATAGCCTTTAAGTTATGTGTCAACTGGTCTAAATGCCTTAAAGGAATTTCAATTAAAAACGATAACCACTGCCAAAACTCACAAAGGAGAAAATAGATAATCTGAGTAGATATATAACTATTAAAGAAATGGATCAATAATTAATAGCATTCCAAAACAGAAAGTACCAGGACCCATAGATTCACTGGTGAATTTTACCAAACATTTAAGGAAGAAATTATATCAATTATCTACAAGCTTCTTTCAGAAGATAGAAGAACAGGAAATACTTCCTAACTCATTCTGTGAGGCCAGCATTATCCTAATACCAAAATAAGACAGACGTTATAAGAAAATAAAACTACAGACCAATAACTCTTATGAAAATATATTGAAATAGCCTCAACAAAATATTAGAAAATTGAATTGAACAGTATATAAAAAGAATTTACTCTGTGTCTACTTCTGCTTCTGGATTCGTTCACTTTACTAACATACAGACAGATACGCAAACAAAAAAAACAAAAAATACTATGGCTGTGGTAGCCAGCCTCTAAGATGCTCCCAATAATCTTTGCCTCTTGACATTCACACCGTTTTGTAGTCCCTGCTGAGATTGAATCATAGCCAGTCTGTATGAGCAATAAAATGTGATGGTAGTAAAGTAATGACACAGGCTTTGCAAGGCAAGGTGTAAAGGTATTGAAGCTTTCATCTTGGTTTCTTGGATTGTTCTCTTTTCTGGGCAACGGAAGATCCACCGGGGAGTCTTGGCCAGCAAGAGGGTCCCGACCTGAAAGAGGGGGTGCACAGAAATAAAGAGAGACAGAAAACCTGGGTTCTGGAGGACTGAGAAGGCAATGCCTAAACAGCGAATTTATTTTTGTCCAGGGTCTCAATATATACCTTAAGACCATAGATGTTTAGGTGTTTACACAATCAACAATGGAAAGTTACAAAATATAAGATCACGAAAACAATCTTAAGCATGACATTCAAGGATCATAAAAGTGGGCAGGTGGTATGCTTTATCTGTTTTTACCAAAACACAACTTTTGTAAATAACAATACCTAAGAGTCACAAGCTAAGCCATAAAGTCATTTATCTAGGGTTCAAGGTAGTCATGCGGATAAGGTTAAACTTCTTGAAAAACAAAGTCGTAAAAGTCATGCAGAGGCCTAGTGGAGACATAATGTCTGACAAAACCACACGACCCTTGCCCAAGCGTCATTGCAGTCAGAAGTAGAAACTTTTGCAACATCAGTCATTTCTTAGTTCCTTCTTTCCCATAGCTCGACTGCCTCCAGCAGGAAACTGTGTTTGGGCTCAAGCTCACCGTCTGTTGAGGCCCACACATTAGGGGGGTCTCTCACAGAAGCGTTCCCCACACTCACTGGCGGAAGCCAGTATCCATGAGATCACAGGAGAAGCTCTGAGGAGACACCCACATGAAGAGCAACTGAGGCCTGCTACAACAGCCAGTGTTAACTTGACAGCCATGTAGTGAATGAACCACTCTGGAAGTGAATCCTACAATCCTACTTGTCTATTAGGTGACTACAATCCTAGTCAGATCTTTAGGTGACTGAAACCCCTAGCTGACTGACTGAACCTGCAGCTGTCATTTGACTGCGGCTTCATGAGAAACCCTGAGCCAGCTATACCCAGCCATGCCACTAACAAATTCCTAATCCAGAGAAACTGTGAGAGATAATAAATGGTTATTATTATTTTAAGGCAGTTAGTTTTGGAGTGATTTGTTATACAAATTAGATAATTAATACAATAGCCAAGCCTTTTGTGAGTTTATTTTTCTAAAGATGTAGGGGAAAAGGTGATTTCATTGTATACTAACTTATTTCTGCCATGTCCCTTTTTTCTGTCACCTGTCTTCCATTTCTACCCCACCACATCTCTGTCTTCAGCAACCTCCTGCTTAACCCCCAATCCCGACAGACAATGTTTTATGTAATATCAGTGAAATATCACCCTGGCATTCAGCTCTCTAATGATTTCGCGGCTGCAGAAATAATATTTTGAAGTGTTTTAAGAAGTGATTTTAACTATCAGGGACAGTGCCACCTGCTAGGCAACATCTGTAAATGCATAGATGTGCTTCTGCTTCTCTGCCATACTGCCTCTTCTGAGATTTCTAAGCCACCCTGGGATTCTGATGAATAAAATTATATTTCTCCTCTTGTTTTAAACTATGTCTTTCTTATTCAGAGATCTAGTGTACAATACCAGTAAAAATGGAGCTGCTCTGGTCAAACATTCTAGGGAAGCAGTCCCTCCCCTCTTACTTCCCAGATACACACACACACACACACACACACACACACACACATACACACACACACACACACTATACAAACTCACACATATGATAGCTTATGAGTCATTCTGTGGAACATGGTTTGAAATTCACAATTTGAGATCAGTATTTCTCAAGGCAGGAGAGGTTGTGATACTGTCATCTTGAGAGCAACAGTTCTTAATTATGAGGTACTCTCTCAGAATTGAAGAATATGTTTAGCAACCCTGGACCCTGGGCACTGAATGTCCTTTTTCAGAACCCTAGATATTATGACAAGCAGAAGCACATCCATGCATTTCTAGATGTTACCTAGATGGTAGAAAGAATCACTTCTTAAAACACACACACACAAAAGGTTTCTGCAGCAGCCAGACCAATAGAAAGCTGAATGCCAGGGCTACACTTTATTGGTGTCACACGAAATCTATCAGTGTTTGTTGTAATGTCCTATGTTTATATTGAGTGTGAAAGATTGCCCCATGAAACGGTTTATTATTTTTACCTTCAAGAGGTTATTCATTACATTAAATTCTATCTTTCTTATGATGGCTTTGGAACAATTGTCTTATAACTTTACTGGGAATAACTTCTTCCCCTGCAACTGGTTTGTTTTTAATCAGATAGACAGATACAGTAAATTGTAGCTTTAAACATTTTTTTAAAGATGAATGTATACTATACCTTTAGCAAGTGAGTATATGTGAATTTCTGGCATAGATTTTGTATGTTGATCTCACTGTATCTCTCTTACTTTCTGACCCTACTTAATTCTTCCCTATTCTTTGCCAGTTTAAAGTTTAATTTTCTCTTATATTTATTTTTGGAACTTATCTGAAAGACCTTTATAAATGACAGTGCATCAACAATTGAGCATGCGTTAATGTAGAGCAGTATATTAATAGGAAGAAGTATAGCACAAAACACTCAGTCAAGATTCAAGTCCAGAAAGTGTATAGATTTTATCTGAAGTAATTTGGAACAAATATAGTTGAAAGCAAGCTGTTCTATGTGAGAAGTTGGGCCAAATGTTGATTTAGACAAAAGTGAATGCAATAAAGTGGGAATAAAATCTTGAAGGCTGGCATCAAAATAACTCTTAAATAGTGCACTATTATAGAAAGTTCCACTTGAGTCATGACTCATTCCATCTTCCCCCCGAACTCAACATGAGGTAAGCTGAACTTGGTGCAGATGTGGCCAAGATGATGGGACGCCCTCTCCCCTAAGTCTCCAATCAAGAGTTACTGTATCTTACTAGTAGGGGCAGTTTGCCAGCATTTCTAATTCCTCTTCAACTCCAAATTTAAAAGACTAATTTTCTGGTGCTTGTGGCTGAGAGGTTGGGGGCTCTCTTACTTTACCCAGTCTTCACGCTTAAGAAGGAGGCTTTATATTAGGTTCGGCAAGATAAACATATTGATACCCTAATTCCCCTTGTTGCAGCTCATTATACGAGAGAGGTTTCACAGAAGACATAAGCCATGAAGATTGAAAGCTACTGCCCTGCCCAGCTGCTAGAATAGTGGCTTGGAGAATTTGCCCAGGGAAAAAGGCAGTTTAAGAAAAAAACTCTGAAATCGTCCCCAAAGAAACTAACTTTATTTGAAACATAAGGTTCAAGCCTAATGCTGCTCTTGAAAATAATAGCTCCTCTAAATAAGAGCAACAAGCTAGGCCGGGCGCGGTGGCTCAAGCCTGTAATCCCAGCACTTTGGGAGGCCGAGGCGGGTGGATCACGAGGTCAAGAGATCGAGACCATCCTTTCAACATGGTGAAACCCCGTCTCTACTAAAAATACAAAACATTAGCTGGGCATGGTTGTGCGTGCCTGTAATCCCAGCTACTCAGGAGGCTGAGGCAGGAGAATTGCCTGAACCCGGGAGGCGGAGGTTGCGGTGAGCTGAGATCGCGCCATTGCACTCCAGCCTGGGTAACAAGAGCGAAACTCCGACTCAAAAAAAAAAAAAAAAAAAAAAAAAAGAGCAACAAGCTAAACTGCAGGACATCTGGTTTACCAGAGAGAACCAGAACGAGGGACAACTAATAAGAGCCCTCAAAACTGTCTCTGCTTGAATTTAATTGAATCAGACTGCTGAACAATTTATACTCTAGAGAATTTTAAAAAACAATAGAGTAATTAGTTGATAATTACTGGAGACCAATGGGCTGGCATTATTATAACACAGAATGAGGCACACAGCTTAACAGAGAGAGTAGAGAAAGAGACCATCAAAGAGAGCCTTGCCAAATTCATTGTCATCCAGGGTGACAGTTTGAATGTCCATGGTTGTACCCTCTGAAGAGTGGCATCAAAAGCTTCACAGAGTGGAAAAAATATAATTTACTAAAATATCCTAGCCAAGTCATAAAACAAGCAAACAATAACAAAGCTCAGAAGAGGGAGGAAGCAAAGCTGTACTCAGAATTGCTACAATATATGCCCTAAAATAATCAATTTTCAACAAAAAATTATAAGACATCTAAAGAAACAAGAAAGTGTGACTAATATACAGGTGGGGAAAAAGCTGCAAAAAATTCATGGAAAAGGGACCATATGTCAGATTTGTTAAAGACTTTGAAGTAGCCATTGTAAATATGTCCAGAGAACTAAAGGAAACCATGTTTACAGAGATGAAGATATGAGCACAATGTCTCATCAAATAGAGAATGTCAATAAAGAGATAGAAAAGATTGAAATTTTATACACACTCATAAATATATATGCATGTGTGTGTGTGTACATACATATATATATATGTATGTATATATATAGCATGTATGTACACACACACACACACACACACATAGAATCATGCGCTGCATAGCATTTCAGTCAAAGATGATTGCATATATGACAGTGGTCCCCTAAGACTATCATGGCAAACCATAAAGCCTAGGTGTGTAGTAGACTCTACTATCTAGGTCTGTGTAAACAGACGCTTTGATTTTTGCACAATGGCAAAATCACCTAACAACTCATTTCTAAGAACATAGCTCCATCATTAAGTGACACATAACTATATAAATGAACTGTATTTCATGAACTAAATGGAAATTCTCGAGTTGAAATTTATTAGAGGGTCTCAATTATAAATTTGAACTGGCAGGCTAAATAATCAGTGTACTTGAAGATAAAATAATAGAGTTGAGTGCAATCCAAAGAAAAGAGAAAAAACAAAATGAAAAAACACATGAGTAGAACCCTTAGAGAAGTGTGGGACACCTTGAAGCACACCAACTTTAATGTAATGGGAGTGTTAGAAGGAGAAGAGAAAGAGAAAGGAGTAGAAGAAATATTCAAGGGATAATGGCAAAAAACTTCACAAACATTGAAAAATATTAATCTTCACACCAAAGAAGCTCAGTGAACTCCAATTAGGATGAATGTAAAAGAGATCCACTCTCAGTCATTTCATAGGAAAAATACTGGAAGCTAACTGCAAAGAGAAAATCTGGAAAGCAGCAAGAGAAAATGACTCATCACATACAAAGAATAGAAATAAGATTAACAGCTATCCAGAATTGATTCTCATCAACATCATTCTTCAATTTAAAATTTTCACCTTAGAATATATTATGTTTTGAAAACCCCATAATAATCCTGGTATGGATACAATTCTTAATCACTTACCTTAAAGCCTTGGAGGAAGACTTTTGGAATTCAGATTTTTTATGATATTTATAATGATAACACAGACTATCCCCATTGAAGTCTATCTAGCACGGCACTCTATAATCAAATACATAAACACCTTTGCAAACAAATATATGTAGATTTATACTAAATTGGACAAATATGTATAAATTTCAATATTACAGTTTATCTATATAGAAATAAACTGACAAGTGAAATAGTTGGATAATTATAGACCAAAAAATTCAGATACTTCTTAGTTCGAAGAAAAATATTCAATATACTTTTAAACACATACAGAATCAAACTAAGTTAAAGACCTTGTATTAGCCTATTCTCACTGCTATACAGATATTATCTGAGAGTGGGTAATTTTCAAAGGAAAGAGATGTAATTAACTCACAGTTCCACATGGCTGGGGAGGCCTCAGGAAACATGCAATTGTGGCAGAAGGTGAAGCGGGAGCAAGGACCTTCTTCACATGGTGGCAGGAGATAGAAGAGTGAGGAGTGAAAGAGAAAAGCCCCTTATAAAATGATCAGATCTCGTTAGAACATCTTCACTATCATGAGAACAGTATGGAAGAAACTGCCCCAAGATTCAGTCACCTCCCACCAAGTTCCTCTTGCAACATGTGAGGGTTATGGATATTACATTCAAGATGAGATTTGGATGGGGACACAAATCGTATCAGATCTGTATATAAACACAATGACTTTTAAATCATACTTCAGGTTGCTTAAGAACAATGGGCAAGAGGATGCATCAGTTTTGCCATCTTTGTTGTCAGGTGGGATTTGAGCATCTGTTTTTTTTTTTTTTTTTTTTTTAAGACAAGAGTCTAGCTCTGTCTGTTGCCCAGGCTGCAGTGCAGTGGCATGATCTCGGCTCACTGCAACTTCCGTCTCCTGGGTTCAGGAGATTCTCCTGCCGCAGCCTCCCAAGTAGCTGGGACTACAGGTGCCTGCCACCATGGCCAGCTAATTTGTTATATTTTTTTGTTAGAGACAGGGTTTCACTGTGTTAGCCAGGATGGTCTAGGTCTCCTGACCTCGTGATCCCCCCGCCCCAGTCTCCCAAATTGCTGGGAGGGATTTAAGTATCTTATGATGGGATGGAAATAGAATTGCTGAGTAATGAGTTAATACTTTGATAGCTGGCCTTTTAAATGACTTTTTCAAGCATCATGTCAAATCAATATGGGTCCAAGTATTAGCAACAGAGTAAATGGCATCATTAATACTGAACTCATTCAGATCTTGGATTCTTGGACCTCTGTTAACTACAGCTAGCCCACAGTTAAATAAAAGTTTATATTTTTATTAATAGAATATAAAATTTCATGGCCATATGTCTTTGTTGCAGATGTTACATTATGTGTGTGTATGGGGGAGTGGGCTAATACATACTGAAAATGTTACTTTTTACAGAGAGGATCAGGAGAGGATAAGAGCAGTTGTCTGAGAAGAATAAATTTTACAGTTTTTTTTTTTTTTTTTTTTTTTCTAGTCCAGATTGCCTATAATGATCTCATGTCCCTGGTACAAAGTGGTCTTTCAACTAGTCAAGAAATAATTATCTGATTATCCCTACTTTATTGTCTGCTTAGTGATACATACACAAATTGCTATATACTTCATATACCGTGTACATTGGTTTTTACTAATTAATGCCCAGTTTATCCTGTACCATTGGTACACACACACAAAGCCAACCAGTGCTTAGTGTCCTTAAAACCTGTAGCTTTCCTTCCCTCAGTCATAGTTAATGTTCTTCTAAAACATCACAGGTACAGAACTGTTTCTTCAAGTTTAGGACTAAGGTTTTGTTGGCAAAAAGAGTCACACTCTGTGAAACAGGGATCCCCAACTGATGCTGTGGCCTGTTAGTAACCACAGCAAGAGGTGAGCGGTGAGCAAATGAAGTTTCGTTTGTATTTACAGCTGCTCCCCATTACTTACATTACCACTTGAGCGCCACCTCCTGTCAGATCAGCAGCAGCATTAGATTTTCTTAGGTGCATAAACCCTATTGCAAAGTGTGCATACAAGAGATCTTGGTTGCAGGACCCTTAATGAGAATCTAATGCCTCATGATCTGTCACTGTTTCCCATTGCCCCTAGAAAGAACCATCTGGTTGCAAGAAAACAAGCTTAAGGCTCCCACTGATTCTACATTATGGGGAGTTGTATAATTATTTCATTATTAATTACAATGTAATAGTAATCTAAATAAAGTGCACCATAAATGGAATGCATTTGAATCATCCTGAAACCATTCCCCACCCTGTCTGTGGAAAAATTTTCTTCCACAAAACTGGTCTCTCGTGCCAAAAAGGTTGGAGTCCACCGCTGTAGAATATTTGAAGAGATGTATTCTGAACCAAATATGGGTGTCCATGACCCATGACGCAGCCCTTAAGAGACCCTGGTAATATGTGCCCAAGGTGGCCAGGGTACAGCTTGGTTTTATACATTTTCGAGAGACGTTAGACATCAATCAAATACGATTAGGACATACATTTGTTTGGTCTAGAAAATGGGACAACTCAAAGCTGGGGGTGGTGGGTTCTAGGTCATAGGTAGATTTAAAAATTTTCTGATTGGCAGTTGGTTGAAGAGTTATTATTAGTAGAAAGGAATGTCTGGTTTATAATAAGAGGTTATAGTGACCAAAGTTTTATCACGTAGATAAATCTTCCAAGTATCTGGCTTCAGAGAGAATAGATTGTAAATTTTCTTATCAGACTTAAGGTCTGTGTTGATGTTAAATGCTGGCCAGCTTTCCCTGAATTCCAAAAGGGAGGAGGGTATAATGAGGTATGTCTGACCCCTGCTCCCCTTTGCATCATGACCTGAACCAGTCTTTCAGGTTAACTCTGGAGAGCCCTGGCTGAGAGGAACGACTTCATTCAGATGGTTGGGGTTGAAGGGGGACTTAGAATTGTATTTTTGGTTTGCAGCTTTCATCAGACATCACCTTAGAAAATGTATTAATGTACTTGTCAGCAGAATGTTTTTTCATGAAGGCATTCAGATATTTTATATCAAGAAGCTTCTTAACTTTCTACAGCCAATCTTTGGAATATTTACACTGACAGTGTTCAGTTCTTCATGAGCAATACTGTCTTGTTTAGTGAGCCACATATCAATCATTTCCTCTATTCATACAGTTTAGTATTATTTCATATATTCACTCGTCATTTACATTTAGTCTCCATACCTTTGCTTGTTTTTCTTAGTCCTTTGAATTAAAACATTTATATTTCTTCAGCTTAGGGATTTTTTTTTTCATAATTAATTACTGTTTCACCTCTAATGATTTCTTTACTCCTTCACGAATGACCTAAAAACATTGATTTAGGCTTGGTTAGATTACAAAAGCAAATAAAGGCCTTCATGTTCTTTTATGGTTTTGAATAGAAGGAATTGTACTTTTTGCCACTTTCAAATTTTAGGTATATTGTTCATTGGAAAACGATATTTATATTATTTGAATGCAGGGCCAAAATAGACAAAAAACCCTGTTAAGAGACAGATATGTGTAAAAATATGTCTTATTCATATTTAAATTAAACTTTGTCTAGTATACATATACAGAATGTGATATTAATCAAACATTTTTTCTTGGGTAATTATTCTCCTAAGATCACCCCAGCCTTATCATGGAATTTAGCATCTTCAAATGTGGTAATGTTGGTTTACAGGTCAGTCCTTTTCC
>NW_022436941.1:29910874-29978411 GCF_009761245.1 Sapajus apella
GTCTCTGTTGATTGTTTTCTTTGCTGTGTAGAAGCTTTTTAACTTGATGTGATCACATATGTCCACTTTTGCTTTGGTTGTCTGTGTTTGTGGGGTATTACTCAATAAATTTTTGACCAGAATCTGGAGAGTTTCTTCAAGATTTTATTGTGGAAGTTTCAGTTTGATTCTTAAATGTAACTCTTTAATCCATTTTGGTTTGATTTTTGTATATTTCAAGAGATAGGGGTCTTGTTTCATTCTTTTGCTTATGGAGATCCAGTTTTCCCAGTGCCACTTATTGAAGAGCCTGTCGTTTACCCCGTGTAAGTTCTTGGCACCTTTGTCAAAAATGAGTTCACTGTAGGTGTGTGGATTTGTTTCTGGTCCATTGGTCTGTGTATCTGTTCCATTGGTCTGTGTATCTGTTTTATGTTAATATCATGCTGTTTTGGTTCCTGTAGTATAATTGAAATATATTTGAAGGTCTGTAGTATAATTTGAAGTCAGTTAATGTGATTCTTCCAGTTTTCTTCTTTTTGCTCAGAATAGCTTTGGCTATTCTGGGTCTTTTGTGGTTTCATATAAATTTTAGGATAGTTTTTTTCTATTACTCTGGAGAATTTTATTGGTATTTTGATAGGGATTGCATTGAATCTGTAGATTGTCTTGGGTACTATGGACATTTAAACAATATTGATTATTCCTATCCATTAACATGAAATATATTTCATTTTTTTTGTATGTCCTCTTCAATTTCTTTCACCAATCTTTTATAATTTTCATTATAGAGATCTTCCATTTATTTGGTAATACCTAGGTATTTAATTTTATTTGTACCTCTTGTAAATGGAATTGCTTTCTTGATTTTTTTTTCACATTCTTCACTGTTGACATATAGAAATGCTACAGATTTTTGTGTATTTATTTTGTATTCTGCAAGTTTATTGAATTTGTTTATCATTTATAATAGCTTTTTTTTTGTGAAGTCTTTGGGTTCTTCCAAATACAAGGTAATATTATTTGCAAACAAGGATAATTTGATTTCTTTATTTCTAATTTGGATGCCCTTTATTTCTTTCAAGACTTGCCTGATTGCTCTAGCTAAGACTTCTAGTACTATGTTGAATAACAGTGCTGAAAGTGGGCATTCTTGTCATTTCCCAGATCTTAGAGGCAATTCTTTCCATTTTTCCCCATTCAGTGTGATACTAACTACAAGTCTGACATATATGGCTTTTATTATGTTGAGGTATGTTCCTCTATACCCAGTTTTTTCAGTGATTTTTATCATGAAGGGATGTTTAATTTTGTCATAAAAGGATGTAGATTTTTATCAATCATTTCATCAATTGAAATAATTGTATAGCTTTTGTCCTTTATTCTGTTGACATAGTGCGTCACATTGATTGATTTGCATACATGGAAGCATCCTTGCATCCCTGGAATAAATTTCTCTAGGTCATGATGAGTAATCTTTCTAATGTATCATTGATGTAGGTTTGCTAGTATATTGTTGAGGATTTTTGCATCAATATTCATCAGAAATATTAGCCTGTAGTTGTTTTTTTTTTTTAAATATGTCTTTGGTTTTGCTATTAAGAGTAATACTGGTCTCATAGAATGAGTTTGGAAGTATTCCTTCCTCTTCAATTTTTTGAATAGTTTGAGTACAGTGGTATTCTTCTTTAAATGTTTGATAGAATTCAGCAGTGAAACCATTGAGTCCTGCACTTTTCTTTACTGGAAAGCATTTTATTATGGATTTGATATTATTGCTTTTTATTGGTCTGTTCAGATTATGGATTTCTTCATGGTTCAATCTTGGTAGGTTGTATGTGTTTAGGAATTTATTTCCTCTAGATTTTCCAATTTTTCTGGCATAGAGTTGCTCATATTAGCCATGAATGATCCTTTGACTTTCTGCGGTATTTATTTCAATGTCTCTTTTTTTCATCTCTGATTTTGTTTGGGTCTTCTACCTTTTTTTTTCTTCATTTGTCTAACTAAAGGTTTGCCAGTTTTGTGGATCTTTTCAAAAAACTGGCTTTTATGGTAATTGATTTTTTTTTAAATTTCAAAATCATTTATTTCTGCTCTAATCTTTCTTATTTCTTCTACTAATTTTGGGTTTGATTGGCTCTTGCTTTTCTAGTTCTTTAAGATGCATCACTAGGTTACTTACTTGAAATTTTTCTTCCTTTTTAATGTAGGCATTTATAGCAATAAATTCCCATCTTAGTACTGCTTTCACTATATCCCATAGATTTTGGTATGTTATGTTTTCATTACCATTTGTTTCAAGAAATTTAAAAATTTCCACCTTAATATTTTTCATTGACCCACTTGTTATTCAGGGGCAGATCATTTAATTTTCCTGTGTTTGTATAGTTTCCAAAATTCCTCTTGTTATTGATTTCTAGTTTTATTCCATTGTGTCCAGAGAAGATGCCTGATTACAATTTTAATTTTTTGTAATTTTTTGAATCCAATTATGTGACTTAACATATGGTCTATTCTAGAGAATGATCCCTACACGGGAGAGAAGAATGTGTGTTCTGCAGCTGTTGGATGAAATGTTCTGTAAATATTTATTAGGTTCATTTGTCCTATAGTGCAGATTTAATTTGTTGTTTCTTTGTTGCTTTTCTGTTTGGGAGATCTGTCCAATGCTGAAAGTAGGGTATTGAAGTCTTCAGCTATTAATGTATTGAGATCTATTTCTCTATTTAGCTCCAATAACATTTGCTTTATATATCTTTGTGCTCCAGTTTTGGGTGCATATGTATTTCCAATTTTTATATCATCTTGCTAGATTGACCCCTTTATCATTAAATAATAACCTTCTTTCTCTCTCCTTCAAGTTTTGGCTTTAAATCTATTTTCTGTAAATAAGTATAGCAACTCCTCTGTTTTGGTTTTCATTTACATGGAATATCTTTTTCCATCTTTTTATTTTGAGTCTATTTGTATCTTTATAGATGAAGTGTGTTTCATGTAAACGAACGATCATTAGGTCTTGTTTTTTCATCCATTTAGCCACTATATTTTTTTAATTGAACATTTCAGTCCATTTACATTCAATGTTATTATTGATAAGTAGGGACTTAACTCCTGCTATTTTGTTATTTGTTTTGTGGTCTTCTCTTCCCTCTTTCCTTTATTTCTGTCTTTCTTTTAGTGAAGTTGATTTTCTGTAATGGTATGACTTAATTTCTTGGTTTTTATTTTTTGTGAATCTGTTGTATATTTTTCAATTTGTATTTACTATTAGGCTTGCAGATACTATCTTATAAGCCATTATTTTAAACTAATGTCAACTTAGTATTAATTGCATAAACAAACACACAAAAGAAAACTAAGAAAAACTCCACTTTTTAACTTCATTCACTTGCTTTTTAACTTTTTGTTGTCTTTATGTTTTACTATACTGTCTATATCTCAAAAAGTTTTGTAGTTATTATTTTTGATTAGTTCATCATTTAGCCTTTCTACTTAAGAGTAGTTTACATACCATGATTACAATGCTATAATATTCTGAATTTTTCTGTTTGCCTATTATTCCCAGTGAGTTTTGTGCCTTCCTATGATTTCTTATTCCTCATTAATATCCTTTTCTTTCTGATTGATGACATCCCTTTAGCGTTTCTTGTAGGAGAGGACTGGTGTTTATGAAATTCCTCAGCTTTTGTTTGTCTTGGAAAGCCTTTATTTCTTCTTCATATTTGAAGGATATTTTCACCAGATATATACTATTCAGGATTCCCAAGAGACTGCTTATTACTCTATCCTTACTATGGCCAAGCTGGTACCTAAAGTGCAAGACAGTGTCCCCTTTACTTGTCCCTCTGCTTGTTTGTGGAGATGAGTCTTTCACTACAGCCACCACAACTGGAAGTGTACTGGGTCTCACCTGGAGTCAGGATGTCTCAGAGTCTCACCCAAGGCTCATGGCATAATACCTGGATATTGCTGCTGGTTATTTAGAGCCCAAGGACTCTTTATTCAGCAGGTGATGAATCTTGCCAGGACTGAGTTCTTCCCTTCAAGGCAAAAGGCAACAGGCTCCCTTTTGGCCCAGGGTATGTCTAAAAATGTCTTCATAAGCTGCAGTCTGGAACAGTGGCCTCATGATTCTGCATGGTGCCTATCCTATTGTATCTGAGCTGATATCCAAGATGTAAGACAAGTCCCCTTTACTCTTCACTCTCCTGCTCTCAAGCAGAAAGGAGGAGTCACTTCCATTGCTGCAAGCTGCACTGCCTGGGGTTGGAAGAGGGGTGAAGCAAGCATTCCTTTTAGTTGCTCTGACTGGTGTCTCTCTAGGCTGGTGCCACCCTAGTCCCCTGGCTCTGAGCCCAACCCAACACTAGTTGTTGCCTAGGAATTGCAGTCTTTCTGTCCACAAGTACCTTTCAAGTTTATCTAGGACTGCAGAGCACTTTGGCCTGTGGTGCCAAGGCTTGCCAAATTTGCCAACTCAAATTCCAACTACCGGGATGGGTGATTCTCCTCTAGCTAAGTCTGGTCCAACTGCTACTTTCATGCACAGGTGCTGGATGAGCCCAGTAGAGCTTTGCTCTCCACTGTGAAAGGGCAGCATTGAGTTCAACATTAAATCCCCAGTCACTGCCTTTCCCTCCCATAAGTCCACACATTCTTTCTCTGTGCAATGCAGCATCTGCTGAGAAATGGGAAAGGTGTGATGTTGATGATTTATGACTGTGTAACCCTCTTCAATGTCTCTTTCAGTAATATGAAGTCCAAACCAGGTACTACAATTACCTGAATTTTTGGTTCTTGTGACAGTGCTTTTCTGAGTGTACATGTCAAAATTTGGTGTTCCTGCAGGGGAGGAGGTGCCAAACGGTGTAGGCTTCTATTCTGTCATCTTGCTTCCACTTTTACAATTTTATTTTGATGTTCCCTTTTCTGAAAATGTCTCCCTTTTGGTTGATATCATCCAAGGGACGACTTTGAAAACCAAATAAAATAACTGAAGGATTTGAAGAGGACATTTCTCGTTTGTTTAGAATGATAGCATTTAGGGGATCAAAATGGAATTCTGAAATGCCCTTGTTCTCTTCTTAATTCCTATATGAAGCACCATCATTTGATCTGTCAGTGAGGGTGTAAAGTCTACTGTATTTCTTTTCAGAATGTGAAAAGGCTCTAATCCTATGCTGGTGTCTTTTCATTTCACAGAGAAATGAGATGATCATTGCATTGGGATTATTTCTTTAGGAACTCTTGAGATGTGATGATGTGTTGCATTATCTGCAGTATTGCTGAAGTGCCTTGAGGAGTTGGAAGAATATTCAATGTGATGTTCTTTTAGTAAATCTTGAGAATTTGAGATTAAAAATAAAAATGGAAAGCCCTTCCTCAGTCAGTCAGAAATAGAGAAAAGAGACAAAATAGGCATCGGAAAACCACCTTTACACACATTCTATATCTTCTGGTTCAGATTGATGAACTACAATTTTAGTTAGAGTTCTATTCCTTTTGTGACATTTGTAACCTTTGCAGCACTTACAACATTTGTAACATAGACATTAGAAAAGTAATCAATAATGCAGTGAGTAACTGAGAGGTCCGCTGCGGTAAAGACAATAGAAAATAAACAACATAGAAAAGAACGTACCTTTTGATAGTTGGAACATACATCACCTAAACATACATTTTGATAGTCTGTGAATAATAAGATACATTTTTCCTTTTTGTTTGTTTGTATTTGTACTTCAAAACGTCTTTGAATCTATTTAGAACTGTTATTAACTGATCGTTTATGATACCTCATTGCTCGTTTGGACAGTCTCTTTGTGCTGGGAGTATGGCTTGAGAAGGATTGAGTTCCAATTCCCAAAATACTTAGCTATCAATGTTCTCATTATTATAAGTGTTATTTTTTCCTAGAAGTACCTTCCCTATGGAGCCAGTAGGACACCAAATAGCAGTTTAATTTAAATAAAATACTATCTTGTTGCAAGCAAAATCTGAAACAGTTACAGTCTCATTATTTTTCCCTTCTCAACAGAAGCATCATTTTCCTATATAGTATATATTATTTTGGAAGGGGATTGAAATTAGGGTTCATGATTTCAGCATTCCAAACGTTTTGGGGACAGTACTATCCTTCCTCAATGTCTTTAGTACTATTCTTCCTGAATGTCTTTACTACTTTACTATCTAGAACTGAAATTGGATGATAAGTTTGTGTATATATATGTGTGTGTGTGTGTGTATGTGTGTGTGTGTGTATACTTATATATATACACATATACATACATATACATATAAGCGAATACATGCATAGTGAATACAACTATTCGCTATGGTCCATTGACTGTCTACTGGAAGAATATGGATATTGTTAAAAATAATCCCTATTCCTACTAGCAGTACTATGTTAAATGTCTGGTTGCTATATATGGAGGGTGCTTAACCCTGGTAGTAATTTTTCAGGAAAAAGAGGGTCTATATTTTTTCCATAAATATATACCTTGTGCTTCTGCATCCAAAATGGTTGGTCATGTTTTAGAGGCACTTTGTTTCCATTTGAATTAGCATGGTCAGTAAACCTTGTTGAGTTTGGACATATGCTTTTTTCCATTGCTGAGTTTTGGCATTGTTCATTACTTGAGCAGGTTGATTTACTGACTTAGCAATAGCATCATTATCTTTCCATACAGCTTCCCAGCCCTTATTTTCCTTCTGAAAGAGTATTCCTTCTAATTTATTTGGATTGGTAAGTATTGACTCTTCTTGTCAATATATTTCATTATTAAATACATTTTCAACTTGTCCTAATGTCCTAAGTCCTGCCCCTATAGCACCTAATGCTGTTTTTAACCATAGTAAGACATGTTTGATAAGACAGCAAACATGTTGTTGCCATGGGAACTTATAGCAGAAGTGCAGTTTGGGTACAGTTTGACAACCGCAAAATGTTGGGTGTTCCAAGTTAAGGTGAACTGGATAGTAGTTACCTCTAGATATAGTTTAGTCTGGGTGTGCCAAAAGGACTTCCACATTCTCTCCGGTTAGATCCTCAAATTATCCTTCAGTGATATCCTTGTTCACCAAATAATCCCCATTGTATGAATCCCAGTTTCATTAGAATGCTTCATAGACCTCCAGTTACAAAAATAAGGCTCCTGACCCCTAGAGCAGGAAATACTATGACGAGGCACACTAGCTGCGGCTGTGTTTCATTTGATCAGGGCCTTTGGATAATAATTGATCATCTGTATTCATAGTAATACAGTGATCTATTTTCAAAGTATTAAAAACTACCCAATCAGACATGGAATTGGGAAGAATTTCCTGGACGTGTTTTCTTAAATGGGGACATTGATAGTATCTATACCTAAAAACAGGATGCTCTAGGAACATTGAGCTAATTACAAAAACTTGACATCGGGGTTTCAATGTCCTCTTGATATTGAAAAATAAAGGTTTACCCTACTTCTATATTAATTAGATTAGTGGTTTCCCAGTAAGAGGAATGGGAATCAAACAAAGGAGGAATTATCAGACCTTCAGTCATCATAATAAGAAAGTACAAAAACAAAAGATATATGTAGAAAAAATTAATATGAGTACAGACCTGGTTCAGTATCTTGGAAAATGCTGTTTACTCAGATGTTATCTACTTTCTATTCTTGAAGGGCTCAGGAATCTTAGAGGTCTTTAATTGGATATCTGTGGTAGACTCAGGAGTCTATTCAGGTGTTAGGGTTTTCTTTAAATGAGAAATGTGACGCTAGGAGTCAACCCCATCAAGTTTAGTTGCACAATGAGTATAGTTCCACAGGTATGGTATGTCAATAATACTTGATAAGGCTCTTTCCAACAAAGTTCAGGTGAACCTTTCAGTTGATGTCTCTTCCAATAAACATAGTCCTATGGCTAGTGATCATGATACTTAAGACCCTCGTCCACTAGCAGTGTACTGTAAAAAGAGTTTTATCACTTTAGCTTTTTGGTTAATCTTGACAGAAATGAATCATATCTCCTTTCAATAAGGTTGTTTCCTTATTGAATGGGGATGGAGTAATCCTTCATCCAGTCTCATCCAGATTAACCTGTAATTATCTTGCAGGGGGATAATCGATGTTTTCCAAAATGAGTTGCTCTTAGGTTAAGCAAAACCAATGAAAGAGACTTGGGCCAAGTAATATAAAAACCTTTCATTAATTTTGACAGCTGAGTTTTTATTATTCTGTTGTTCATTCCACCAATGCAGAGTACTGCGGATGGTTTACACATTAAAAAAAATTGGAAAATGGGCCTGATTTTGCAAACTGAGAGAAATATCTCTCTCACAAAATGAGTTCCCTATCACTATGTAATTCAGAAGGAATTTCCCGAGAGGGAATTACCTATTCCAATAAATACTTTCCTACTGCTTGTGCAGTGGCTGTTTTACAAGAAAATGCTTCAACCTAATGAGAAAACATGCACATCTTAACTAGTACATATTTATAACCTTGGTCTGGAGGTAATTAGATAAAGTCCATTTGCCAAATTTCAAAACCTCCAATGGGCAAAGAGAAATGCCCTTGAGATCTGTGAAAAGGCTCACTGGATTCTGCTTTGAACAAATTGGACATTTTGCATAAATCTTATGAGCTTTACCAGTAAGGGTTTCCTATAATATTGTTTTCCCTAGGCAATCATTTTCTTAGATCCCCAGTGAGTAAGCTTATAGCACAGCACACTGAAATCCCATCAGCAAAATAGGCCTGTCATTGGGTCCAGACCATAAATTACGTGTGAGGATGGGGAGCTGTTGTTGGCGGGGGGTGGGGAGGTAGCACTCCCCCTTGATTAGCCATATCTGCTTTTTTCTCTCTAAAGCCTTTTCTTGAGTTTCATGGCACTCCTTTTTGATCGCTTCTTTTAAACATAGCTACTTTTGTAGTTTCATCTGCTATTTGTGTTAAACAGCCTTTTTGGTTGCTGGATCAGCAAAATTCTTTCCTTTACTCTCTGGGGAATCAAGTTTGGAATGTCTAGGAATTGTAATAGCCACTTATTTTTTTGTAATTGGATGGCTTCTAGGAGGTTAGAAACCTGACAGCTATGATTGGTAGGTTGTCCAGGGGAAGTTAAATATTCTTCTTGCTTTCATAACATTGCAAGGTCATGAGCTACACCAAAAGCATAATGTCTGGCAGTGTAAATATTAGCCATTTGTTTTTTGGCCAATTGTCAAGCTTTGATAAGTGCTGTTAACTCAGCTAACTGTGCTGATTTTTCTTTAGGTAAGGGATTACACTCTATGATGTCAACAAGGGACACAATTGCATAATGGGCATAGCCTGCCCATTATTTCCCAAATCCATCCCTTATATATGATCCACCAATGAATCAGATAACATCAGCATTTTCCAGGAGTGTCTCTTGTAAATTCTGTCTGGACATCAAAAGCTGTTCTGTGAGAAAAATACAGTCATGAGGCATCTCATCAACTGTTTCAGGAGGCAAAAACAGCAGCAATGAAGATATCACAGGGAAAGATGGTAACATGTGGATCGGAGAGCAAGAATATTTCATAAGAAGCCAGTCTGCTAATAGAAAAATGCTGAATATGATGTGAATTCCAGAGAGCTTCTATCGAATGAGATACATATAAAGCCAACAAAACCTCTATTACAATTTCCTGAGTGGCCTTAAGGAGCATGGCAATGGCTGAAGTGGCCCTCAGACAAGGGGGTAGCCCAGACGCTACACAGTCTAATTGCTGACTATCATAGTCAATAGATTATTATAAGACAATAGGACTGTACTGTCCTCCATGTTTTTAGGTTAGAACACTCAGCATGCTGCCATGGATCTCATGAACAAAAAGGAAAAACAGCAGCCTAATGATGGCCCCAAACAGGGGCTCTTGTAAGATTTTCTTTTATTTCTTGTGTAACTTTTTGTCCTTCCAATGTCAATACATGGGCTTAAATTGATCTTCTTTCAATAATGTACATAACTGCTCTACCATAAGAGTAAAATTGGAGATCCAGCTAGGGTAGCCAGCTAAACCTAAAACAGCTGTCTAATTTTTGGAGTGGGATATGGATTTATGTGTAGTACCCTTTTAGAAATTAATGTTGCAAATATGTTACTTGTGTTAAGCAAAATTTGAGTTTTTCTTCAGATACCTCATGGCTTATCTTTGCTAATTGTTCCAGCAAGTACAGGGAATAGGTTTTACAATATTGCAGATTGGTGAGGCATAACAAGATATCATCCATATATTGAAGTAGAGTGGAATTTCCTTCAAAATTTAGCTCAGCCTGTTCAGCCCTTAATATTTACAAAAGATAAATTGGATTTTTGGTATAACTTGAGGCATAACATTATAGGTATATTGAAAGCCATCTCAGGTAAAGGCAAACAAATATTTACTGACAGGGTCTATTGGTATGCTAAAGAAACACTTACATGAATCAATTACAGTGAAATATTCACTGCTTACAATATATTGGACAAAAGATTGTGAGGGCTTGGAGCTACTGGATGATGAATCATAATATCGTTAATGACTTTCAAATCTTGTACAAATCTCCATCCTTTCCTATTAGGTTTTGTTACTGGGAGCATGGGGTTATTACAAGACAGAAGCAAGAGATAATTAATCCTTCATCAGTGAAATCTTTGATTATTGGTTTTATTTCTATTATAGCTTCCTGTTTTGATTAATACTGTTTAATATTCAAAAGTGGCTTATTTGGGTCCACCTGTATTTGTATTGGAGTGGCCACTAAAATTCCTTCTATATCAGTAGATGATTGGAACCATAGTTAGGGATATGTGTTAATAAATCATCAAGTTTTTTTCTGTTTTAATACTTGATGGTTGAATTTTAATTTTAATCTGATTCAAACTTTTGGATCTGTCATTTTTAGTCAATTCTCTTTCAGTCATTTCCAAAATCATTGTCCTTCTTTTTGAGAAGAAAATATGATCATTATAAAGTTTTAGAAAATCTCTTCCTATAAAATGTTTTGGTGTGGAAGGCACTAAAAGGTGCCTTTAAGATTTAGCTCAGCCTGGTCAGCCCTTAATATTTACAAAAGGTAAGTTGGACTTTTGATATAACTTGAGGCATAACATTCTAGTTATATAATCATCTCAGGTAAAGGCAAACAAATATTTGCTGACACCTAAATTTCCTAATTGTAAAGGCAAATGTTTCGATTTATATACAGTCATTGGTTGATTAGATACCCTGATATTTGAATGGTTTCATTACTCTGAGGAAGAAGACTCTTTAGAAAGGTGGGGCTTAGAATAGAAAGGTAGCTCTTATGACAATTATTTAATTTGTTCTCTATTATATCTATTATATATAATAGATATAAAATATAATGTATATAAATATATATATTATTTATTATATCTATTATATATCTTATACATCTAATATATCTAATTTATATATATAAATTACATACATGTTATATATATCTCCACTTTTCCCAGATTATTACTTAAAATCCAGGGAAAATCCCTCTTTATTTCCTTAGAGCTTCCCATACCTTTTCTTTCTTTTATTTTTCTTCTTTTTTGTTTCTGTGCCCATTTCAGCTATTTGCAATCTTCCTTTAGATGTCCTGGATCCTTGCAATAATAACAGACACATTTAGACTTTTCTGAGGTTTCCTTTTGAAAGGAAGCCCTCTATTTTGATCTGGATATCTGACCAATGAGTTGTTGGAGTTGTAAATTCATGATTTTAGTGACATTATTATCCTTCTTTTGCTGTATAACATTGGCCAATTTATCAGTTAGTTTCCCTAATTCCGAAGTGTGCACACAATCCCAATTTATTTGGTGCAATTTGACCACATTGGCCAATTGTTCATCCAATCTGTTAAGGAAAGTTGTATTTAATACAACTTTCTTAATTTAATTTAACTTTTTAAATTTAATTTAATTTAATTTTTCTTAATTTAATTCTGACAATTCCTTAGACTGTCTTCATTCATTCTCAGATATTGTTTGAAAACCTTTTCAAATTTTTCAAAATAGTCTAGCACAGTTTCATTTGGTCTCTGTTTACACTGCTGGACTTCAGACTGATCAGCAAGCAATCGTAGAAAACATCTGGGGAATTACTTGTGCTAAACAATTTACTAGTTCTTGGTCCTTCTCTCTGTCTTCAGCTGTCTGCTTATGAAAATTGCTTAGTGGATTTTTCCAGTCAACCTTTGATAGCCATTCTTCAGCTTTTTCTTTTAGATACCATCATATGAATTAACTGGTATAAATTTCAATAGTCAGTTTTATAAGTTCTGGTGGTTAGATTGAATTTCTTGCTGATACCTATAGGATCATGGGTAGGATCAGGAAACTCCTTAACAATATCTCTGAATTCTGCCTTAGTTTGGGAAATAGAGGTTATTGAAGGTTCCCCACTTGGATTAATTTTCTCCCTAAACAGTGCTGCTAAAACCTCTGCAGGTGGTGGAGGAGGGAGTGAAGTAAAGTCTGGACAAAGCAGTTCTGAAAGCAAGGAGAGGGGAAGGAGTGGTAGCGAGAGAAGGTGAAGCAGTAGAAATTTTGAATAATTTTTTCAGTTGAGAAATGGTTTCCAAGGTATTGTGGTTCACTTTCTTTATAGAAACAATTTTGTGATTTTCTTTTCATAAGTTTCTAAATGCCATTTGAAATACTATCCCATTCTTCCTGCCTAATTTTTGAGCCAGCTTTTTGTAATTGTGCCCAAGAGTAAAGCAGTCTCGGGATCTCAGATGAGCCCCATTTTGGCCAAGTTAAATTAATTTCATTTTTAATGATGTTAGTCTAAGGAGTCAAAATTTACAAGACGAAGCATTATAATTCTTAGTCACAAATTCAGCTAGTGTCCCATGAGGTGGTTCTCCTTATACTTCCAATTAGATGTTTTATTTCTTATGTTTCCCCTCTTCCCTTCTTTGTCTGCACCAGCTAAGGATGTGTTTAGAATCAAAGGTGTATTGCTACAAAGTCCCCTCCTCAGACTGTCAACCCCAAGTAAGTTACCCTCATATGTCTCAGGGAAATCTCAGCTCCCCAGGAGGCAGTGCAGTACTCCAAATGCTAGGAGACCACCCCTTTTTTGTGAGTATTTCCCAGAGGACCTTAAGTATTTTACCTGTTTTCTTTTTTTTTTTTTTTTTCTTCTTTTTTTGGCTTATGAGGGAACCCTATGGGACTCCTATCAGGAGAGATCCCTTTCAGACGCCTCCAAGAGATTCTTAGTTACCTCACAATATCTGAGATTTGAGCTGGAGGGAGCAAGTGTCTCTTAACTTTGGAGCAATTTTATTGCAGTTGCTCTCAGATGGAATATAAAAGGGTTGGTACATACAAAAGAGGTTTGAAAAGAGAAACATTCGGCTGATCAAAGAAACCACTGTTCTAACTGCAGCAATGCTTGGGTGACTTGACTTTTCTTTCTTTTTTTTCCTAGTAATTTAGAACAAAGGGATAACAACCCTAGGGATAACTTAGCAAACACATGATTTACTACTTCTCTTAGTGGTCCTAAAACAGCTCAGGATAAAGCAAATTTAGATCTCTAGCAAAAGAGAGGGAAGTCTAGATTCCAGGTAACCCACCATGGAAACCCAATAGTTTTCTAGAGTTGGTTCAAACACATGTTTTGCGCTGGTACCAAGCACCGAGTTCGAATTTCTTTAGATGAGTTCTGTGTGTCCCTGTATCTTGCTGGAATTCTGCCGACTACACCATCTGTCAACTAAAGGTTAAATAAAAGGCATTATACTTTAAAGAAATTTCAAGTTAATTTTATTCTGATCCAAGTTTGAGGACTAATGACCTGGGCAACACAGACTCATCACAAACTGAGAATGTGTTCCCAAGTGTGCTACACAAATACAGTATTTATACATTCTGTTCCATAGGAAATGAGATAAGGGGAGTAGTGAAATGAAGGTGACATTCTTACAATTTTGATTTGTGAGCCCAGATGACCAGGGACAGACACATGTTGTCTCTACCATTACTGATTAAACAAATATACGTTTGATTTGCTTATTAGCTTATAGAGTTCGCAGTACGCTGAAGTTTATACCCTGAAATAAACAATAGTGAATGAAAAGCACAGCACGAAAGGGAACAGCTTGTAGCTTGTAAAAGCACGAGCAAAAGCTGTAATGGGAGGCCCAAAGTTAGACCGTCTGAGAGCACCCCATTAACCTCGGCACATCAGCGGTGTGGTTGCAGGGCAGGAAAGCACTACTTTGGTCCCACGAACTCCTTTCCAACATGGGGTCTGCACAGGGGTCTTGTGGAGAGTGCTTGTGTAAGCACCGGGAAATGTTGGTGACCTTTGCTCACAATTTCTAGGAGGGTCTTTGCAGATGGGAGCTGGCAAGGCAGGAAGGCCTTGCAGGAGGAGATATTAGAACACCTCCTGCTCTGCCCATGTTCTCAGAATATGGGGTAATCTCAGTTGCCCTATGTCCACAGTGCTCAGGAGATAAAAGCCTGTTGATGCATTGTATGTGGTCAGACCTGGTAGTGCCCTACTGCCCTGCCTGCTGGCTGCATATTGATAATGATCAGTGGTTTGGTGTACTAGGTTAGCTTTTCTTAGAAGAATTACCTGTTCCATTGTATTCTAATGGTACATGCTTCTCTCCCTGGCTATCTTGTCCCTCAGTAGTTCCAAGGCCTCCCCCAATAGTTTCAAGCTCCCCCCAAAAACCTCCCCCTTGCTTTCCACCCCTCAATTAACGAGTGTGTACACCTAACAAAAAGCTGTGGAAACCAGAACTCAGGGCCAACATGGTCCTTGCACTTCACGTTGGTCCCCTGGACCCACACTTTAATTCTATTTCTGTGTCTTTGTCTTTATTTCTTTTCTTAACCCCTCATCACCACCGGGGCTCATGGCACCCATGAACAGGGTTGGGGCTGGTACCCAACATGATTAATGCTCGTTTACATTATACCTAAGATAAAGCAAATATGTGGTTACTATATGTAGGGTAAAATGTTAATGAGCATATAGGTTTCTTAGGTATTGGAAAGTGATGACTTATTATATCTTGCCTTTGTGTTTTATCTGATAGACAAAGTTGTAATCAGTAAACGTCAATGAAATATTTGATAGAATCTAACCCTGCAGAGGAGAGTTTAGCTTTGCTTTATAGGCCTAGTTTTTATTATGCATGTGGCCAACCAGAAGCCATCTTGGCCCACTTTTAGAACTTTATTTCGATTTTTCTTTTTCTGATAGTTGCAAATAAATAAAAAGTACTGGCACACAACATAAACGAATATAAGAATTCATAGACAGTTACATCCCTTTTGCAATTCCTTCCTAAACCATTCATCACATTAGCAGTTTGCATCAAAGCCAAATGACTTCCTATGGTGAGTAAAGCAGGTTTGAAATACTTATCTAAGTATGTCAGAACAGGGCTTTATAATTTCAGTGTTAGCTCATTGTGATTTTTCTGAATAAATGAGTAAATAAGTGATTGATAGGAGATGAATTAAAATAGTTCCTGTTTAAACTTTAATGATGCTTTTTAGTTCATTTTCCTTGTTGTTTAAGGCTTTCTTTTTTTTTTTTTTTTTTTTTTTTTTGTACTTTAAGTTCTGGGATACATGTGCAGAACATGCAGGTTTGCTACATAGTTATACATGTACCTTGGTGGTTTGCTGCATCCATCACCCCGTCATCTACATTAGGTATTTCTCCTAATGCTATCCCTCTTCTAACTCCCCACCCCTGACAGTCCTGGATGTATGATGCTCTCCTCCCTGTGTCCATGTGTTCCCATTGTTCAACTCCCACTTATGAGTGAGAACATGTGGTATTTGGTTTTCTGTTCCTGTGTTAGTTTGCTGAGAATAATGGGTTCCAGCTTCATTCACGTCCCTGCAAAGGACATGAACTCATCTGTTTTTATGGCTGCACAATACTCCATGGTGTATATGTGCCATATTTTCTTTATCCAGTCTATCATTGATGGGCATTTGGGTTGATTTCAAGCATTTGCTTTTGTGAATAGTGCTGCAATAAACATACCTGTGTATGTGTCTTTATGGTAGAATTATTTATAATCCTTTGGGTATATAACCAGTAATGGGATTGCTGGGTCAAATGGTGTTGCTGGTTCCACATCCTTGAGGAATTGCCACACTGTCTTCCACAATGGTTGAACTAATTTACACTCACACCAACAGTATAAAACCGTTCCTATTTCTCCACATCCTCTCCAACATTTGTTGTCTCCTGATTTTTTAATGGTTGCCATTCTAACTGGCATGAGATGGTATCTCTTTGTGGTTTTGATTTGCATTTCTCTAATGATCAGTGATGATGAGCTTTTTTTCATATGTTTGTTGGCAGCATAAATGTCTTCTTTTGAAAAGTGTCTGTTCATATCCTTCGTCCACTTTTTGATGTAGTTGTTTTTTTCTTGTAGATTTGTTTATGTTCCTTGTAGATTCTGGATGTTAGCCATTTGTCAGATGAATAGTTTGCAAAAATTCTCTCCCATTCTGTAGGTTGCCTGTTCATTCTTAGGATACTTTCTTTTGCTGTGCAGAAGCTGTATGGTTTAATTGGATCCCACTTATAAATCTTGGCTTTTGTTGCCATTGTTTTTGGTGTTTTAGTCATGAAGTCTTTGCCGATGTCTATGTCCTGAATGGTATTGCCTGGGTTCTTCTAGAGTTGTTATGGTTTTAGGTCTTATGTTTAAGTCTTTAATCCATCTTGAGTTAATTTTTGTATAAGGTATAAGGAAGGGGTCCAGTTTCAGTTTTCTGCATATGACTAGCCAGTTTTCCCAACACCATTTATTAAATAGGGAATCCTGTCTTCATTGCTTCTTTTTGTATATATATAGATGTGAATATATGTGTGTGTGTGCGTGTCTGTGTGTGTGTGTGTGTATATATATATAGTTACTTTTCTCAAGAGAAAGAGAGGTCAGAAGGAGACTGGTAGATAAGCAGTTATTTTATTAATCTAGGACAGAGAAAATGGCATCCTGAACCTGGGAGAATGACAAAGGGAGAGAAAGCTGACTTGATTAACAGTGCTTCTTTGAAGATGAGGATCAATAGTACATAGTGACCAATAGTGGCTCCCCAAAGATTTGATGCTACCTGAGCCTGTAAACAACCTGAAGTCAGGGAAGACTTAACAATGACCATGAAAGGAAGATTTAGACAGAGCCTTGGTCTCATGACTGTGAAACTGCCAAATACACCCTACATTGTCTAGCTTTGAACTTTTAGATTCTTTTATTTTTTATTTTTGTACATCAGAGAGAAATATGCTTCCATACTGTTTGAGCTCTTATTTTTATTTCTGTTATATGTCACTAAACCTAATTCAAATACAGCATTTTCTCTTATAATCTTATTTTTATTGTGGTAAAATTTGCTTATAATGAAATGTACAAATGTTCATTACAATTCAATAAGGGCTCTGGTTATTTATGACTAAGTGGCTGAAAACAATTTTTTTTTTAAATCAGCTCCTAGAGTTTTGAAATTAACTGTCTTAGCTGGGTGATTATCATATGGGATATCTCCTTAAACCACAAAATGTGGTTTGATGTCAGCTGAGTCTTTAGTCATCTGAAGGTTTACGGCTGTCTCACTTGCCTGGCAGTTTCTCCTTGCTGTCACTTGGAAACCCAGCTGGGCATTTGGTTAGAGCTATAAACCTGATTCTCTATACATGGCTCTCCATGTGGCATTGGCTTCTCATAGCATGGTGGCTGGATTCTGCATGTCCCAAGAGACCCAGGAACAAACTATAAGGTTTTTTTTTAGTGGTCTGGCCTCTTAAGTCCTAGAATGTCACTTCTGCCATATTCTGTTAGTCAACTAAGTCACTAATTAAGCCCAGATTCACAAGGATTGGGATTAGACTCTATCTCTTGTATGGGGGAGTGGCAAGGTCACATTGCACAACAACATACAGTATGGGAGATATTGCTGTGGTCATCTTTAGAAATTTAATCCATTACAGTGAGTTTTGATACATGCATCCACCCATGTTACCACCCCTAATATAAAACATTTCCATCATGCCACCTTCTGTTCAGTCCTTACACCTTCCAGCCTCTCAAAGACCATCACCGTGCAGTAGTTTTATCTGTGCTTTAACTTTGCATATATGAAATAATATAGTATGTATACTCTTGTGTTTGTTTTTTTTCACTCAATGTAACATTTTTGAAATTTATGCATGTCGTTGCATGTAGCAGTAATTTGTTCTTTGTTATTACTGAGAATAATCCTGTTATATAAACATACCACAAATTGTTAATCCATTTTCCCACGAATAGATGGTTGAATTGTTTCTAGTTTGGAACTATTGTGAATAACACTACTGTAGGCATTCTTGTACAAATATTTTTATAACAATGTTATCATTTCTTTGGGAATGAAATTTCTGGGTCAGGGTGTAGGTATACAATTAACTTACAAAGGCACAAATAGATTTCCTACATTGTTATAGCTTATTTTCATTTCAATCAGCAACATATTAGAGTTTTATTGATCTATATTCCTCAAAATTTGGTATTGTCAGTTTTTTTTAATGTTAGCCATTCTAGTTAGTGTGAAATAGTATTTCATTATGTTTTAATTTGAATTTTCTGAAGACTAATGATTTTGATCATATTGGTTTTGTTGATCCTTCTCAGATCTTATTCTATATGTTACCGATATCTGCTCTTAAAATTTCTCTTAACTTTCACTTTTTTGGGATCTATTTTGCTGTTATTTTTCTCATTTCTAATGTTTGGTAATTAATTTTTAGGTTTCCCTTGCTGTTAGATGAATGTTTATGTAACGTTTCCTCTGAAGTGCCATTTTCTTGCACATCATAAGTTTTCATATGTAGTATTTTACTGTCATTTAATTCTAAATATTTTTAAAATTTTATTGTTACTTCTTTTTTTGAGCCATAGGTGACTTAGAATTGTTATTTTTTATTTCCTGATATATGTAGGGTTAATTTATCCTTTTGTTATAATTTTCAAACTTAATTGTGTTTTGATGTCAGGGAATATAATCTACTTATGTAGATTACCTACATTTTGCGATTTGTTAAAACATACTTTCTAAGCTAGAATGTGACCACGTTTTAGAAATTGTTGATCTCCTGGTGCTTACCACCAGCTGTGTGCTTGCACTGACTGTACAGAAAAAGAGACAGGGTAAACACAGCCCACATATGCCTCAGACTAGGCCCTGTGCCTGGTCTATATTGTGAATAGGGGGACATAGAAGAAAAAAGAGAGAGAAATTGTTTTTGTGTATTTGGGAAAAATGTATATTCTCTAATAAATAAATATGGAATTCTCTACATGTCCATTTGGTCAAGCATAGAAATTATATTGCTTCTATAGCTTTGTTAAATTTTTCTTGTTTGTTGTTGCATACATATCAGTAGTTAAGAAAGAATAACTCAAACTCCCATTTACTAATTTATTCTCGCAGAGTCTCGCTGAGTAACCCCTTTCTCTAACCTGTTTAAAATAGCTTTTGATTTCTGCAGGGGCTTAGCTCAAGGTTTTTCTTTATATTCTTTTAATCTATAATAAAAATAAAATAATTAAATCTTGGATTTCATGTTTCCTTCTTTAGTCCTTCAAAGTTGCTTTTCGAGACAGAAGCCAAAAGCCATCTTTACTGGCACTAAAACCCATATCACTTATTTTTCTATATTAATTGTTTATCCAGAAATCTCTTTTTCATGGGATATAATGTATTTTTTTGTATGTACAGATTCTTCAGAGATTTTTATGTAACTATTTAAGAAATAAATAGGGTATCTTTTCATGTATTCATATTCTTTATTCTTTTAATATTATTCTTGACTGCAACTGCCTATTACATTTTGAATAGTAGTAATGGTGTGGATACCCTTGTATTGTTTCTGGCTTTTAAGATAAAGCTTCCAAAGTTTTATCATTAATTATCATGTTTGTTTAGTTATTCCTAGATACATTTAATTAAAATAAGGAAAACTGTTCTCAGATTGCAAAGTTTTTTTGTTTTTAGAATCATAAATTGAATTTAATGGAATTATTCTTTGGCATATATCAAAATATTTCCTACTTTTTTGCTTTAATTACATCAATACATTAATGTTATGGTTTATAAAAATAGTTTTTATAGTATTAAATTATCTTTGCTCTTCTGAGACTAACCCATCTCCATTATAATGAATTATTTTTTATTGAAATCCCTAGGTTTGGTTTTCTTATGTTTTGTTTTGAAATTTTTGCAGCTAGGTTAATAGGTAATATTTCCCAGTAAGTACCCTTTCCCATACTGCCCCAGATTCTAAAACCTTGGATGGCTCAAAATTTTATATATTTTTGTGTAGGATATAATAAGATTGTTGAAACTCTAAAAAGGCATAATAATAGTAAAATTACAAAAAGCCTTAGGAAGATATTCTGGAAAGGAAGAATGAGCATAATAAAAACAGACAATGATAAAATAATTTAAACAATTTTATAAACAATTTTAAAAGTAGTTTTTGTTTAAGTGTGCTGGTTATTCTTTGATTATTATATCATATATTGTTTTTCTTGGTTGTTTAAACGTCTAAGAGAATCACATGTACTCTCTCTCTGTCTCGTGTGTGTGTGTGTGTGTGTGTGTGTGTGTGTGTTTGTGTGTGTGTGTGTGTGTGTGTGTGTACGTTACAAGGCCACAACATATATGTGTGCATATATATCTTTGTAATTTGTAATTTAATGCTGAAAAATTGTTAAATCTATATAATTATGAATCAGTTCTTTTAACATTTTATTATAAAAGGCCAAGCATGCACAAAGGTTAAGAAATCCCCATTATTTTCAACCTAGATTTTATAGTTATCAATTAAACTCGTACACTTTGATGTAATAATTTTGTAATTGTTTGATGTTTAAAGTATTTATGCTTAGTGCATTTATATAATTAATTAAAGGATATTACACAAAAAAACACATAATAAGTAAGAAGTATTCCCCTCCACTTGGATAGTAAGGAACTGTTAATGAGAAATACGAATATAATCCCTATTTGTAGACTAGGTAACTGAGGCACCTGCGGTTTAAGTAATCTGCACAATGAAACAGGCATAGTCTGTTCTGGAGCCAATATTAAAGCAAGCTGCTGATTCCTGCATTGCACACTTATCCATTATACCACACAGGAGTCTGAGAGGGAGAAAAGCCAAAGGTCCTAGGAGTGTAATGATGAACAGAAAAGAAGACACTTATTTCCAGAAGGGATGATTGGCAAGGTTAGATACTATGGAAGGATCAGGTAAGATCAGTAGTGTAAAGCTCTTAGTGAATTTGTCCACTTGGAGATTATTGTCAGTCTTGGAGAGATCATTTCAAAGCTGAGGTCATAGCAGAAACTATATTCCAGATATTTCATTTTTTGTAGTAAAGTTAAGAGTAAGTATCATTTAATATAAAAACAATATCTGATATAATGGAGACCTAAAATCAAGCCATTTTTTGGCTACTTCAGATAAATATTCAAGGTAAATCTTTGAACTCTATTTAAATATCAGAATTTACCCCTGGGAAGTGGTAGAGAAAATCTGGCAGCTACTGCAAACTGTCTTCCACAGTGGAATGCTTTATAAACGAAGAATATTAGAGCAAGCAGAGAACTGGGTCCTAGAAATAGTTGGTATCTAAAATAATTTTTTAACCTTTCATTTAATTAGATTTGCTTATTTTAAAAGGAGAGCAATTCATCATTCAGATCATTTTTATTCACTTAAGGTATTATTTCCATTTCTGTCAACAAATTCAGTGAATACCCTGTGTTTGGGAACGACAGAAAACAAAAGGATATTTTAATCTTAAGGATAATTTTAATTTATATAAAGCTAAGTTTTACTTTGACATTATCTTTTGCGGATTCAGGAAAAACTATAGCTCTTGTTGACAGTGATGTAAAAGCGAAGTAATTCAATTTAACAAGTTCATTTTAGTCTCTTTACATTTAAATGTGATTTTCCTGCAAAGTAAAAAAAATAAATGTGTCTTATACTTAATAGCAGAAGAAATTAAAAATTTTAGCTGCCTAATTTTAATTTTTTATTTCTGTTATAAAATGGTCTGGGGGTTACTAAAGACTATGAAATATCATGAAATATGCTATTGTTGGCGTCTTTTTGTACAATTCACAAGTCAACATGCTGTATGCATGTAAATGTCCTGAGAAGGAATGAAATGATCTGAATAATTTCTGCAACAGATTTTAGCAAATAGTGTTTTAGAAGCTGAATGTTCAAGAATCTCTTTCTAGCAAATAGCATTTTAGAAGCTGAGTGTTTCGGCTCCATTACTGATTAGTATTGGTGACCAAGTTCTATTATTCAACTCCACTTAAACTTGTAATTGTAACTTGTTTTTGCTAATCTCTTCTGGCAAATGGTTCTCAATCATTTATATATTACATTCTACTTCTAAGTCTCTTTGAGAATTTAAGTCCAACAATGAATAACACAATTCCCCCACTTTTTTGGACAAAGGTAGACATTTAATCTTTCTCTCACTTTCTACTATTAAATGACTATCATTTACTGACACCCTACAATATGGGAAATATTTTATCTTATTTAATCCTCAGGCAACTCTGCTTAGATATTATCATTTCCGTTTTACAGATGAGAAAGCTGAAACTTGAACAAGTAGGGAGTGCTTATTGAATAATTAGGGAGGAGGGATGCAGAAGCCAAATACTTAGCATTCCTGCCCACCTTCCTGCTGCCCTGCTCCTCCGAGAAGCAATTGCCATAGAAAATACAGATGTAGCTGTTTACATTCCTCCCTAGTCCTCAGTCCTTTCAGGCATCATTGGGAGTCTCACCCCTTGGGCAAATTTCTAGTCTTCATGGCTATCAACATGGCCTGAGAAATTGTCATATGCAAGAGGTTTTCAACCAATGAGCCAATGAAGAACTAACTCCCCTGGCTTTTCTGGCTTTTACGAACTTTCCATTTTCCTCCTCCTCAACCTCTCTGCTGAAGCTCTTAGAAAGTCGAGAATGGTATTGGCAGAAGCATGGTGTTGGAGTGTCGTCGTGTATAGTTTGAAACAATCCCCATTTTGCTTTGCCCTTGACCTTCTTTTTTCTCTCTCTCTTTACCCCTTTTCTTCCTTTCTCTTTGCAGATTCCTTTTTTCCCCCTACCCATACCCCCTTTTCCTTTCTCCTTTAAGGAAAATCAGATTCATTGGGTTAATTTCAAAGCCCCTTAGGTGATTTTACTTTCTTTTTCCCTCCTTCCCTAGCTCCTGTGACCGCCTGAACTCCCTTCCTCAAATATGAAAAATATATTAATGTCAGTGCAGTTATTTTAACACAGATTTTCTGATTCTAATTATTTTCTTTTTTTTTTCAAAAAGGACAAAAGACGTATCTACATGCTCATCCTATGATAAATATTTAAATTTTAAGGTAGCTTCTTTATACAGATGGTTTTCTGCACTAGAATATGGTTTTACTCTATAATAGAAAAATGTTTATGCTAGAGTAAGGGATTGTACTTGACAAAAGATAAAGAGCAAAATGAAAGAAGATTAAAAAAAAAAAGATTCTACTTCCTACATCTCTGCAAACCTTATATTTTTTATTGTTTATATCAAAGCTCTGATTTTTGTTATACAATTACTTTAAGCTGCTCAGGTTGCATTTTTGTTATGCTTTGTTTTTTTGAGACAGGGTTGCCTAGGCTGGAGCGTAGTGGCACATCGGCTCACCACAGCCTTCGCCTTTCAGGTTCAAGCAATTCTCATGCCTCAGCCTACTAAGTAGCTGGGATTACAGGCGTGTGGCACCATGCCCGGCTAATTTTTGTATTTTTAGCAGGGACAGAGTTTCACCATGTTGGCCAGGCTGGTCTCGAACTCTCTACCTCAGATGATCCACCTGCCTCAGTCTCCCAAAGTGCTGGGATTATAGATGTGAGCCACTGCACCCAGCCTCGGGGTGCATGTTAAACTCACCTGGGGATCTTAAGACAAACACGCATTCCTAGACAACTCCAGACCTAAATGTAATAGGTCTGGAGTTAGGATGTAAGGAATCAGCTGCCATGTAGATTACTTTTTAAAGATGCTTTTCCAACTCTCTGTAAAGTGCCAATTTTAAAACTTCCAAATTGTCTTAGAAAAATTACAATGAAAGAGAATTACCATAAAATGAAAAATAAAAAAGGTATCCAAAAACCAAATGTAAATAATTAGAATCAACAGATATAAAATTGCTTTTGATAAATACAGTCAAGACAAATATAACACGGGAAAAGAAAACAATTACAAAATTATACATATTATTGAGTGAAAATACATGTAACAGGGAGATAAATATTATGCTCATAACATTTGTCATTTCTCAATTATAACAAAAAAAAGATATTAAGGAAACAGTAATTTCATATGTTAAAAATCTATTTGCAGATAAAAAATCTAGAGGACCTGGAGTATGGTAATGACTTTAGATAAGACACCAAAGATATGATCTATGAAAAAAAATAATTGATAAGCAGTTTAAAACTGATTAAATTTCAAACTTCTGCTCTGTTAAAGACAATCCCAATAAAATGAGAAGACAGGCAGCACAGACTGGGAGGAATCATTTGCAAAAGACTCATCCAATAAAAGATGTTATTCAAAATATACAAAGAACTCTTACAGACACAAAAAGAAGTAGACAAACAATATGATTAAAAAGTCGACCAAAAATGGAACAAAAGGATAGGCGTGGTGGCTCACACCTGTAATCCCAGCACTTTGGAAGGCGGAGGTGGGTGGATCATGAGGTCAAGAGATTGAGATCATCCTGGCCAACATGGTGAAACCCTGTCTCTACTAAAAATATAAAAATCAGCTAAATAGTGTTTCATTCCGACTATATGACATTCCAGAAAAGACAAAATTCTAGACAGTTAAAGAGACTATTTGCCAGGCCTTATTGGGGGCGGGGGTGGTGGGGCTGATAAATAGGGAGAGCACAGAGGCTTTTTAAGGCATCACAAATACTCTGTATGGTACTATAATGGATACATGGCATTATACATTTGTACAAACCCATAGAATGTACAACACCAAGAGCGAACCCTAATGTAAACTATGGACTTTGGGTAATTATGATATGTTGATATAGGTTCATCAATTATATCACATGTACCATTCTGGTCCAGATGTTGTTAATAGCACAGGTATGGGAGTAGGAGATATATGGGAAATTTCTGTGCTTTCCTCTCCAATTTTGCTCAGAACTTAAAACTACTCTAAATATATATATATTTAAAGTCAGGCCAGGTGTGGTGGCTTATGCCTGTAATCGCAACACTTTGGGAGGCCAAGGCGGGCAAATCACCTGAGGTCAGGAGTTCGAGACCATTTTGGCCAACACGGTGAAACTTAGTCTCTACTAAAAACTCAAAAATTAGCTGAGGGTGGTGGTGGGCACCTGTAATCCCAGTTACTTGGGAGGCTTAGGCAGGAGAATCACTTGAACCTGGGAGGCGGAGGCTGCAGTGAGCCGAGACTACGCCATTGCACTCCAGCCCGGTGACAGAGGGAGATTCTGTCTCTAAATAAATAAATAAATAAAGTCTTTAAACAAACAAGCAAACAACCCATGTGCATACATGGAACACACATTAGGTATATAAATATCAACATTTTTAATATGACCAGTGATCTTTCTGATGCTTCTTAATTTTGTCACATTTGGGTTGAATTTCAGCAGTATTCTTTGCATGAACTAATGTATCTCTCCACTGTTTCTGTGTTTTGTTTCAATAATATTCATGGTAGAAAAATGAGTCTTACCTAGGTATGATGATAAGAATCAAAGAAGAATGTTTTTAAAATTTCATCATTTAAGAATGTTAAATTTTTTGTCTAACATAAAGTTATGCTGTGTTTTCAAAATGAATGTCAACTTTTTACCAGCAGCCGGTTCCAGTAAGTTCTCCTGTTAAATTTTACCCAAACTTAAATTACATTTCAAAGAAAGAAATGGATTCTGGATTCATGAACTCCTTATGTGTGAATCTTCTTTAGAAAATAAATTTAAACATTCTATCAAATAGTACAATACTTAGAGATAACATTTTACAGACTGCAATGTAAAGATTATTACCCGCTTCAATGATAATTGCTAAATTATGGGATATCTTGTTTTAGTTTTCCATTGCTACCAAAATAAATTACCACAACTTAAAGGTTTAAAATAACACTCTCACAGTTCTTTAGGTCATAAATCTAGGCAGATTCAGCTGGGTTCTCTGCTCAATGTCTCACAAATTGACACTAAGCTAGCAGCTGTAAAAAATATTTGCACATCACACATACAAAAAAAGGTTCATATCCAAAATATTTAAGGCACTCAAACAACTCAATAGAAAAGAGAGACAATTTAAAAAATGAACATAGAACCTGGATATACATTTGTCAAAAGAAGATATACAAATGGCCAATAGATATATGAAAAGATGCTCTACGTCACTAATCATCAGAGAAATGGAGACCACTGTGAAGTAATGGATATATTATTTAGCCTGATTGTGGTAATCATTTTACAATGTATGCATATGTGAAAACATCACATTATACAACATAAATATATACAATTTGTATTTGTCAATAACATTTGCTCAATAATACTGGGGGTGGAGAAAAGGTGCCAGCTGAGCTAGTCTGTTACCTGGAGGCTCTGGTAAGGAATTTACTTCTAAGGTCTTCCAGATGGTTGGCAGAATACAGCTCCATGCAGTTGTAGAAATGAAGTCCCCGTTTTTCTTTTGTTTCAATTTTGTCGTTGTTGTTACTTGGCTGGAGTCAGTATTTCTCAGCTTCTAGAAGGTTTCTGGTATAAACTCCTCCATTTCAATGACTACTCAAAATGATTACCTACTACTGCAGCAGTCCTACACAAAACTTACTTTAAAAAATTTTTAAGGTTGGGCACAGTGGCTCATATCTGTAATCCCAGCACCTTGGGAGGCTGAGGTGGGCAGATCACTTGAGGTCAGGAGATGGAGACCAGCCTGACCAACATAATGAAACCCCCTCTTTACTAAAAATGCAAAAATTAGCCAGGCATGGTGGTGTGTACCTGTAATCCCAGCTCCTCGAGAGGCTGAGGCAGAGAATTACTTGAACCTGTGAGGCAGAGGTTGCACTGAGCCGAGGTCATATCAGTGCACTCCATCCAGCCTGGGTGATAGAGCAAGACTCCATCTAAAACATATATGTGTATTTATATAAAATATAAACATATACTTATTATATCTATATAATAAAATGCAAGCTTTTCTAGTTTTATACTATTCAGAGATTCAGAGCTAATTATACTAGTAAATAATGGGGCCAATACAACAGTTCTACATTTATATCACTAATATGTCCAAATTGCACTTGTGGTAAAGCAATTGCCAAAGTGTGCAACGTCTGTGCATTTACCAAGTTGCGATGATGTCAGCCAGTGCTAAGTACATTGCACTATGTTGTCGACCAGTCCTGAGTACATGGCAAAGATTCATTGGAAATTTCTGATGCAATCTGTGACTCTTGTCAATTAACTATATTTTTTTAGTCTTAGCAACACAAAATGCTGTTGGCTACAGCCAACAGAAGAAATAATTAATACTTTTCAGATTCTTGTAATACTTTCAAAAATTTTTTAGTTTGAACTTTTTTATGCTTTACATAGATGGCATTTAAAAGGTGATATTTATTGCTTCATTAGACATACATATTCAGAAATATATACTTTGGTTTTAGCACTTCACAAAATCAAACTACATGTATATATATAAAAGACAAGTAAAAATTCTTGGTTTCTTATTTCTTTGGAATAATATCATCATTATTTGCTTCATTACTTTTTTCACGTTCATGCAAGTTAAACATTTTTACCTTCATAATGTTATATGATTCACTGTAAACACTTGTCAAATTTACATTTATTACTTCATTATTACTACATTGTTAATACAAATTAACTCCTTTTCACATTCCTGCTTCTTGATTATTGTTTTTTCTTGACCAAGAAAGGTCTAGTAAAGTTTATTTTGCCATCAGTAAATTAGAATAAAAATAAGATGAATTTTTACTTTGCTTGTTTAGCTAATTATGTAAAAAGTGGGTTAAAAAACAGACAATATAAATTACAATAACTGCAAAATGACATATTAAAAATTAAATGCTTACATTTTCTCAGATTTTTTATGGTTTGTGTTGGAGTTGGAAAATGAATCTTAACGCACCATGCAATCGGCCCTATTTTCATGCAAAAATAATAATAATTACTATTATAAATTCTTTTGTTGATATCGCCAAGCTTTGGGCTCTACTGGGAATTTGATATCTTTAGAAAATCTAAATGGGAAGAATATCTTTAGAAAAGAACTAATATTTTTCTGAAAGTTGATGATATTTTCAGATCCTATACTTTTATTTTTTGGGGGGAGGGTTATTTTGAAACTTTTTGTTTGTTTATTTACTTTACTGAGGATTTGATTCTGACATCTCTATAAGAAATATTTTTGGAGGTATTAATTTCTTTTTTTTTTTTTTGAAATTTGAAGTTATTTAGCTCTTGTTCCCATTACTCTTTGTCAAAAGTAATCCTAGGTAATAAAATATATTAGGGGGCACAAATTGTTTCTCTTATAAACACTATTCAAATAGTGATTTACAAACTTGTATTGGTTAAACACTTTTACCAGTACTGCTAAGATAAGCCGGAAATTGAGAGTAAGCATTTAGAAACTTATATTTTTGAGGTTTTTAACCCCATCCAACTGGAGAAGTTTCTTTAACAGGGCATTGTGGAACTTGCATGTTGAGCAGAAAGTGCAAATATCTACCACTATTACCAGCAGATGTGGGCAATTTTTGGACAATAAGTTCAGCGATTAAAAGATAATGTTTAAAGCAATTAAGCTTCTTGAAACTGAAAAAAAAAATGACTAACCATAGCCAACTCTGTGAAAGATCTCAGGAAACAGCCAAAAGCTTTGGGTCAATGTGCCTAATATAACAAACACAAAAACCAGTTTTAGCCTTCAATTTCTTTTTTCTCCCTTGATGGCCTGTAGTTTTTTCTTTTCCATCCATTTGGCATTAAATGCTTTAAACTAATTTATCTAAGGGTATGTCTAACTCAAATTTATATTTCTAGATATTTCTGATACACGCTGTTTTGTGGATAGTTGGTTTTTTTTTTTTTTTTTTAATTATACTTTAAGTTTTGGGATACACATGTAGAACATGCAGGTTTGTTACATAGGTATACACGTGCCACAGTGGTTTGCTGTACCCATCAACCCATCATCTACATTAGGTATTTCTTTTAATGCTATGCATCCCCTAATCACCCACCCCCCGACAGGCCATGATGTGTGATGTTCCCCTCCCTGTGTTCGTGTGTTCTCGTTGATGACTGGAGTGGAGCATGCAAGGAGAGTGAGATTGGAATTTCTATCCTGCAGGCTCTCTCTTAGAGGGCAGCCTCAGGTTGGCTGCATTTCTTGCTTAAAGGCCAAAGCTTTTTATTAAACACAATTCCTCAATAGCTATTCTGTCTTGATCTACCTTCCTCTTCAGTCCTAAGAGTGATAATGGTTTATTTCATTCTTGTCAGTCCCTGAGAACAGAACCATCTTGTTTTATATGTCTTTGGAAAGAATACCGTGATTCAGGTACCCTATTTGAGTGTGCTCTGCGTTTCCTGCCAAAACTTTGACTGATCTAGTGATCAATTTTTATATTTAGCTATTTAAAAAATGAAAGGCAAAATACTGTAATGTAGATATGACTACCCTTTCGTTACTTCATTTTGCTGACTAAAACTCTACTAAACACAAATAGGATGTTTTAGTTTTGGTCATACACTCATAGAATATACTCAGATATGAAAAAAAAGAAAAAAATTTGGGTGTAAGACAAGCAGAGAAAGCGGTGTCTAAATGACGAAAAGACAGGAGATATGAAAAGGAATTTACGAGAATCTTTAAAGAACAGAAAACAATAATATGATCACAAATGATTACATAAAATTTCCTATATACTAGGCAATTTATATTCCTATATAAGCAATTTACATTTATTGAACTATTTATTTCTCAGAAGAACTTGATGAGGAAATACTCTTCTCATACAGGTGAGGAAACTGAGGCACAGGGCAGTTAGTCTGGTTGTATAGCCTGTCCTCTTAGCTACCATGCCTTGCTGCCCTTTCAATGGTTTTGCTGATAAAAGTGCTAAAGCATAATAAAGACTAGATATATGGATAGATACATTGATAATCGTAACTTTTTATACTTATTTCCATAATATCCTTATAGCTTACTTATATATTTAAATTCTTCCTTAATATAGAATGTTCTTAAGCCTAACTTTAGTTCTCACTACTTTTCCAAAAATAATAACTTTGCATAACCTGTATTGTTTGATACTGAGTACATTTGTATGCTAACATACATTTAATATTCCTTTTAGAATTTATGATCTGTGGATATGCCTGTTAATAAATCACCTATGATAAATACATATGGAGGCATATCTTCCCCTTATAATGAAGAACGCCGGAAATTAAACTTTCAACATTTAAGTGGAGAAAGGAGTACTAAATCAAGGTAAGCTAGAAAAAAAATTACAGGACCCATATGTATTGTAGAGAGTTTAGAAAATATAGAAAATTGTGAAAAATAAAAATTCACCCATAGCTTTCTAACCAAAGATTAAAATTTTAAAGTTTACTGAAGTTATTTTTAAATAGCCTTGCTTATTGTGATTATATGCTTTCTAAAATTTTGAATTCTACACTTTTTGTTTGAATGATCTATACTCATGTTTAATTTGTCATAAAAATGTGTAGATTACATGAGAAAATATTTGATAACCCCTGTATCATGAAGAATTTTATTTATTTCTAAGACCTTTGCTATTTCAAATTTCACCAAAACAGAATGTTTTTCTATATTTCAAATTGTTTCGTTGGGATAAAGTTTCTGCAATGAGTAAAGAGTAATTTAAAAGAACTTTCACAAAGACTTTACAGTCACAAATAATGTACTTTTTCTAGTTGTTTTCTGTGGTATCTTTGTCTCAATACCATAGTGACCCATATTATAAAAAAAGTGGCAGAAGAAGTTGTTATCCATCTACAGTCCTACAGAGAAGAAAATAAAATTCAATGTATTATTAAAACATTGAACAGTTTTGCTATTATTCATATAAACATATGGAATATGTTTAATAATATGCTGAAGAAATAAGCAAAACTGGTCAGTCCATCTAAATGGTCAAGGATGCTAGAAATAAAAAGCAACAAAACCTGAATATGCAAATCATGACTGGATAATTCTGTTACTAATGGGATGTAGGTAAACAGAAGGAAAATAATTTGTATAAAAATATTCAGAGTAGTTTTAATTACATTTCAGAATTGGAAATAGCAAATGCTTCATAGTTGAATGACTAATTCAATTAAATGTTTCTGAATAGTAGAATACAATAGAAATGTTTATAAGAAAAAAAGTGAAACAGAAATTATGTAGACAGTGATTAAACTGATTATATGAAATGTGTATTATGGATACTAGAATTCACAAAGAATGGAGTATAATCTTTTATGTCATTTTCAGTCTACCAGATAGTTATAGATATAATGCTAAAATGTAGGTTAGATTCTTCATTTAAACAAATTTCAAAAGCCCTAGGTCTAATAAGTGCAATTGCTTTCTTTGCTACAAAAATTCTCAGCTTTTTGTTTGTTTCCTTATTTATTTATTTATTTAGAGACAAGGATACCCAGGCTGGAGTTCAGTGGTGTGATTATAGCTTACTATACCTTGAACTCCTGGGTTCAGGTGATCTTCCTGCCTCAGCCTTCTGATTAGCTGGCACCCAGGCATGTACCATTATGCCTGGCTAATTAAAAAAAAATTTGTGTGTGTAGAGCTAGGGTTTTGCTTTTACGTCCAGGCTGATGCTGAATCCTGGCCTCAAGTGATTGGCCCTCCTTTTCCTCCCAAAGTGTTGGAATGACAGGCATGAACCTCTGTGCCTGGCTCAGTTTTAAAATATGCTCATGTGTAGTGTAAATCTACATTAGGGGGGCTGATACAGTTTGGCTCTATGTCCCCATTCAAGCATCATCTTGAATTGTAATCCCCATGTGTCAAATGAGGGACTTGGTAGGAGGTGATTGGATCATGGGGATGGATTCCCCCTTGCTGTTCTCATGAAAGTGAGTGAGTTAGTTCTCATGAGATCTGGTTGTTTTATGTGTCTGGTACTTCCTCCTTCTCAGACTCTCCTGCCACCATGTAAGAGGTGCCTTGCTTCCCCTTCCACCTCTGCCATGATTGTAAATTTCCTGAGGCCTCCCCAGCCAGGTGGAACTGTGAGTCAGTTAAACCTCTTTTGTTTATATAAATTACCCAGTCTCAAGTGCTATCTTTATAGCAGTTTGAGAACAAACTAATACAGAGACAGAGCTGGCCTTGCCAGTACTACCTATATAGCTCTTTTCACCAGAATGAACTCATGGAACACATTTTAAGGAATATTAATTTCTGTTCAATGTCCATAATTTTTGTTAGGAAAAATAACTTACTAGATGAAAATGTGTCGTTGCTAGATCAATATTTCTTGATAATTAAAAAATTTTGTATGATTTTTAAATTTTTAAGAAATTGCTAAAAGCTTAGAAAAGTGTAGTGATATACACACATAGAATTTAAGATGTTGGCATATTGTTATGGGCTGAATGTGTGTGTCCCCCCAAAATTCATATGTTGAGGTCCCAACCTCAATGTGCATTATGGCTACCACAATTCATAAAGAATAGTGTGTAATCTCTTATGTTATTCACAGCAAACCAGATAGTAACAGATATTATGCTAAAAAGAAATGGGTTAGGTTTTTCGTTTAAACAAATTTGAAAAGCCCTGCAGTTAACAAAGTGAAATTGTAACCCAAAGTGATGGTGGTAGGAAGTATGGCCTTTGGGAGGTAATTGGGCATAGATGAGGTCATGATGGTAGAGCTCTCATGATGAGATTAGTGTCCTTACAAGAAGAAGAAGAGCTACTAGCACTTATTCTCTCCTCTGTGTGAGGATGCAGCAAGAAGGCAGCTGTATTAAGCCAAAAACACAGCCTTCACCAATACCAGTCCATGCTGGCACCCTATCTTTGGATTTCCTAGCTTCTGGAACAAGGAGAAATAAAATGTTTAAGTCACCCAGTTTATACTGTTTTGTTATAGAAGCCTCAGTACCCTGAGACACATATTATTATGTTTGTTTCAAATAATTTTCTTGATTAAAGAGTACTTCAAGAGATACAATTTCAGCTGTTTAAACATATATGCTTTTAACTATAGTAATTGTGGCATATATCATTCCAGTTCATTTTTCTACTTTAATATACATGAATATGAAATTGTATTTTTTCACATTTATTAATGTAATTCTACATAATACATTTATTTATGACTTGGCTTTTTAAAAAAAGCAATGCTATGTTTTAACTTTAATCCATATTGATAATTATATATTTTCTTTATTCATTTTAATTGCTGAACATTCTAATATAATGTATTTTCTTTATTTACTTTATTGTTTTCCATATTTTTGACAATAAAATCAATGCCATAGTGAAAATCATTGCACATTTGTCCTCGTGTATCTGTGCAAGTATTTATTTTTTATTTTGATATTTTTATTTTTAGAGATAGGGTCTGACTCTTCTGTCTTCCAGGCTGGAGTGCAGTGATGTAACCCTAGCTCACTACAGTCTTGAATTCCTGGTCTCAAGAGAGCCTCCTGCTTCAGCCGCTGGAGTAGATGGAATCACAGTAACATGTCACCATACCTGGATAATTTTAAAAAATATTTTTGTAGAGATGAATTTTGCTTCATTGCTGAGGCTGCTTTTAAACTCCTGACTTCAAATGGCTCTCCCACCTTGGCCACCCTAAGTGCCGGGGTAATAGACATGAGCTGTTGTACCCGGCCAAGTATAATTTTTGATTTATTATTTTTCAAAATTTACTTGATGCTTTCTATGGTTCTCCAAAGTATCTCAATCTATATATGTATACACACACACACACACACACACACACACACACACCCCTTCACCAACACCTAACAGATCAATTTGGGTAGACTTAACATTTTTATCATAACCATATTATAATTAAGAAACATGATATATCTCTCCATATATTTAGTTACTTATAAAATTTTCTTAATATGGTTTTAGTGTTTTTTTCATATGGGTATTGTCTTAGATTTCTTAATTTTTGCTAATATAATAGGTCAAATGTGACATTTGTCTCAAAACTAATTTTTCAAGATCCCTAATAACTATGAGGTTAAACATTTTTTATGTTTGTTGCTATTAGAGTTGCTTATATGTGTTGCCTTATTAACATGTTGGTTTTACTAAATATTTATTATAAATTCTCCCAAGGTGTGACTTATCCTTTGACTTTGTTTTTGTTATGCCTTCAATTACATGGTAGTCTTAAAAATGGTACAGTTATTAAGTTTTTAAGATTCATTAAGGTTGTTGAGTTTAGCTATATTATTTTTACTGCTTATTTATTCATTTCACTGGTATATTTTATTAACATACTGCAAATTATCCATTAATTCTGTTATTTTGGATATTTCAATTATTTTCGGTTTATGGCTATTATGAACAATGTTTCATACATTCCTGTGGGCATCATGGCATACATCTTAATGTACAAACTTTTGAGTGGAATTGCTGGGTCAGAGGATATGTATATAAAATTTAGTGACCAGAAATTACTAATTTTTATAAAGTCAAATATGTTAATATTTTATGATTAGCCTTCTTTTTTATATTTCGGTTAAAAAACCTTTCCCAACCACCAGATCATGTAGATAGCCTTGTATATTATTTTCTAAATACCTTATTTTCTCTTTCATGTCTATAATTTATGTGGAAATTTTTGTGAATAATATTAAGCACAAGTATCATTTTCTTTTTAAAATGTGCATACTCAATTATCAATACCACATGTGGAAAAAAATTATTGTATAACTCAAGCATTCACATGTAATTGATATACTTATCTTCTCTATATGCTGCTTCACTGGCCCATTTGTCTATTTCCACACCAACACCACACTGCCTTAATTACTATGGTTTAGTAATAACATTTAATAGTCAGTTTGATAGATTTTTCCAAACTTGTTTTTCTTCAGTGGTATCTTGCATATTAATTTTGAAACCAGCTTGTCATATTTTGTTTTCAAAAACTTGCAGGGAGTTTTTAATTGGATTTTTCAGAATCTATAAGTCATTTTGGGGAGACAAGATCTTTATCACAATCATATTCTAATTTACAAACATGGTATATCTCTCCATTTATTTAGTTATTTATAAAATTTTCTCAATACAGTTTTGGTGCTTTTTTCATGTGGGTATTGTCCATCATTCTCATAGCAGTATTGTCAACAGAGGCATTGTTAGATTTATTTCTATGTATTTACTATTTTTGATGCCATTTATGAATTATATGCATATATAGATTTCTAAAATTTGTATTTTCTAACTTTTACCAGAAAAAAGTACATTTTTACTCATTGATTTTACATACACGAATATGACTAAATTTCCTTATTAATTCTGAATATCTTCATCTCAATCTTGTTTTAAAAGGAATATTCTAAGCATTTGACTGACAAGGACTATGAACCAGAATATATAAAGAACTCAAACATCCTAATAACAAAATCCCAAATAATCTAATTGAAATATGGGCAAAAGATCTGAATAGATATTTCTCAAACAAAGATATAAAATGACCAATAGATATATGAAAAAATTCTCAACATCACCAATCATCAGAGAAATGTAAAGTAAAACAACAATGGTGCATTATGTCACCCCAGCTAAACTTTTGTTAGGGAGACAGTAATGGATGCCGGTGAGGATGTAGAGAAAGGGGGATGCTCCTACAGAGTTGGTGGGAATGTAACTTAGCATAGCCATTATGGAAAACAGTATGGAGGTTCCTCAGGAAACCAAAAATAGAATTGTCATTTGATCCCATAATCTCACTGTCGGGTATGTGTCCAAAAGAAGGGAAATCAGCATATTAAAGAGATATCTGGGCCAGAGGTGGTGGCTTGCTGGGCACCTATTATCGCAACACTTTGGGAGGTTAAGGTGGGTAGATTTCTTGGCCCAGAAGTTTGAGACCAGCCTAGGTAACATGGTGAAACCTGCCTCTACAAAAAATACAAAAATTAGCCAGGCATGATGGTGTGCATCTGTAGTCCCAGCTACCTGAAAAGGCAGAAGTTTCAGTGAGCAAAGATTGCACCACTGCATTCCAGCCTGGGCCACAGAGCAAGACACAGCCTCAAAAAAAGAAACAATAAAAGAGATGCCTGTTCTCTCATATTCATTGTAGCATTATACACAATGGCTAAGATATAGAATCAATCTAAGTGTCCATGCATGATAAATTGATAAAGAAAATGTGATATATATGCCCAATGGAATATTATTAAACCATAAAAGAATAAAATCCTGTCACTTGCAACAACATAGGTAGACCTAGAAGACATTATGTTAAGTAAAATAATTCAGGCACAGGAAACAAATACCCCTGTTGTCACTCATATGTGGATACCAAAATAAATTGATCTCATAAAGGTAAAGAGTAGAATGATGGTTTCCAGAAGCTGGGAAGGGTAAAGGGTTGGGGAAGAAGAGAGGTTGGTTAATGGGGACAACATACAGTTAGACAGAAGGAATAAGAGCTAGTGTTTAAGAGCACAATAGGGTGACTATACTTAACAAAAATTTATTGTCTATTTCAAAATTACTAAAAGAGTGGTATTGCAATCTTCCTAACACAAATAAATGATAAATGCTTGAGATGATGGATATTTCAATTACCCTGGCTTGATAATTAAATATTGTATGCTTGTCTCAAAATATCACAAGTATCCCATGAATATGTACAACTATGTTTCCACAATCATTAAAAATAAAAAATAATAATGCAAAAAGTAAATCTAAGCATGCTTGTTTTTGGAAAAGTATAACTTTTTTTGTCAAACTTTATCTGGTATTCTACCTCATGTGTTTTTTAATTTACCTCCACTAGACTTTATTATCATTTTAAATAGTCAGTGTTTCTTTTTATTTCATTTCCTGTTTACCACTTTCATTGCTTTTTAGCTTTTCTTTCTTCTTAGGCTTTATTTCTGGATTTGTTTCGCATTTGCCTGCTGTAAGATTTTTTGAATTTTCCTTACTGACATTTTTGTTGTTGACAACAAACAAATTTTGTTGTTTTTGTCAACAACAAAAATCTCAGGTTTTGTTTGTCTGAATATATCTTTTTTCTTATTATTGAAAAATGTTTAAACCTAAACATAAAAATATCTTTGCCAAATTATTACTTTTATTCTTTTTTCCTCTAGAACATTGTTGGTATCACTTCACTGTCTTACAATTTCCATTATTGCTGTTGAGAAGTTAGCTGAAATTTTAATGTCATTTCTTTGAGATTATTTTGGCTTCCTTCCCCCAGACCTGGCAATTTTAAGTTTCTTACTGTCTTCTGTTTTCTTAAGTTTTACTGTGATGTGTCAGAATATAATTTTAAAACTTGTCTTACATAGATTTGATGGAACTTTTTGAATCTGTGAATATATGTTTCTTTCATCATTCCTGAAAAATTATTGGGTATTATTTATACAGATATTGCCGTGACAACCCATTTTTTTTCTTTCTCTTTTTCTCAGACTGTTGATTAAATGTGTATGAGATCATCTCATTTAGTCCGTTACATCTTTTACTCTTTCTTCCGCCTTTTCCAATTTTTTCTCTTTCTACTGCATTTTGAAATTTTTTTTCTAATCTGTGATTTGTCTTTCATGTGACTAATTTTCCCATTCTGAAATCTATCCATTGAATTACAAAATTATATCTTAGTTTTAGTAATTTATTTAGTTTTCTTCAAATCTGTTATGTAAACTTAACATTTCTGATTCCCTGAAGATCTTTTTAAGCATGTGGTGGGATGAGCATGATAATTTTATAATTTGTGTCTGTTTCAGTGACTGGAGTCTTAGTAGGTTTGTTGTTTCTGCTTGTTCTCATTTCTCCATATTTTTCCTTGTATCTTGTGGTTACTCACTTTTTCTTGGATGGAAAATATTTCTGCATGTGTTTTGAAAACTAGGAGAAATGCGTCCTCCTCCAGAGAATCTTTGCATTCTCTTCTCTGCCAGTCACCTGTAAATGTACCAGTGTGGGACAACTGAAACTTAATTCACTGCCTGAGTTTTCTTGGCCAACAATCAGTTTGTCTAGAGTGTAAATCTGGGTTGGGACCAATATTCTCAGCAACAGTTCTTTTTTCTTTTCCATTCTTATTCTTTTTCTACTAGACACCAAGGTAGCCTTCTATGTGGCTTCCTGAGGTTAGGAAGAGGGGATCTTGTAAGACATTTTATACTTTGTACAGATAATCCTACAGGAAACTACACTACAATTATTGTTGTTATTAATTTATCCGTTGGCACCTACTTTGGTCACTCAGACTTGACTGCTTTCCCTGACACCTGTATCTCTACTTGAACTAGCTGATTTATGGCGTTCTCTGGCAAAAATGTATATTGTGGGAAGAAAATAAGCATGTGTGTGGTTCTATTCCATTTTCTTTTTTGAGGTATTGTTGCCCTTACATTTCCAGTGAGCTATTTCACAAGAAGGGATGTCCTTGCTTTCTTCAAACCTTTCTTTGTGGCTTCAGTGAAAGATTAACCTATTGTCAAAAATAAATTCATATGCATGGTTGTAAGAGGAATCTATTAGACTCATTTACTTTTACTTTCATTGGCTAATGGGAGAAAGACAAAGATAAACTTTGAAGCCAAAGAATGAAGGCAGTTTGTCCATCTTTGGTAGTTAAATACATCAGTTTGGGTACTGTTGCCTATGCCTACTAATTAACCCTCTTAGGATTAATAATTACATTTCACAAGAGAGGATGTTACGCTTTAGAAGTTAAGTTGTTTCTTTCTTTCTTTTTTTTTTTTTTTTGGTTCAACTCAAATGAGTTTATTTATTAGGAACTTTTGAAACACCGAGGTTGAACAGAGGATGGGAACTAGACAGATCATTTCAGCATAGATGGTTACTTCCCCTCTTGCCACAGGCTCTGCAGGAAATGTCAGTTATTGCTTTCTTTCTCCGCTATGCTCAATCCTTTCCAAGGCAGTCAGAGAGCTCTCTCCCTTCCCATTGAGAGAGGATCTTCTCCAGTAGCCTTCGGACTGGGAAGCGGCTTTAGTATTTGCAAATGTAGACACACAGAAGCTCTTCCTCCTCTTACCAGGTTCATCAGAAAACCAGCAGCAGGGCCCTGGCTGTTTTCTTGATCTGAGATGGGAGTTGCCATCCCTGGTTTTGTCTGGAGGACAGTTTCTTTTCTGGGAGACATACTATCAAAGTCACTGCTGTCAAAAGTACATATTGTTCTTTTGGCTTTGTGGGAATTGGGAGGAAGTGGAAGTGAAATCCACAAAGCCCTTCATTTTCCAAATCTTTCTGTAGCCTCATGCTACGGCACACTGTGATTTCACTATTCCTCCTCTGAAAGGTTTGTTCAATGGTGTCAGACAAATCTTTACATAGTTCAGAATTTTCTAAACTAATTTTTAAAGAGCTGTTCACACTGTAGGAGGGTGTGTGATTTTCGTTTTTTCCAAATGTAAACTTTGACCATCAGAATAATACATGGAGTGTCTTCTATGTTTCCTGTCTCTGCAACTCATAACACTGTTACTTTCCATGCGTATTCTTCCCAAATCCTCACTTTGGCTTTTAGATTCTTTCATATTTTCAATTAAGAATCTCTTAAACAATGACAGTCTTTTTGTGAGTTAGGCATTAAATGACTGCATTACAGTTTTCCTTCTGTAGCTACTAAGAAGTCATCTTGTCTTTCACACTTTATGTTTAGATCTGGTGAAATTTTAAAGATTTGACAAAGGTTTTCTGCATTTTGAACAGCAGCAGCAAATTCTTGACCCTGCTGCAGGATCAGAGCAGGTTTGGGACTCTAATGCCACATGTTCTTATGCTACAGAAGCACAAGAAACAGGACTCTCAGTTCCAGCTTCAGGTTCATTTTCACTTTCCGACTTATTTTTTGCTTTTGGAGTATTTTTATTGTCATCGATGTTCATCATATTTGTATTTGGATCATCATCAGAAGTAGCATTACCAAGCGATGAGGAACTTTTTATATATGAGGAGAATTCAGACACATTATATATACCAAAGCCTTGATGCATATGCAAATCTGGATCCCGAGGCAAAAGATCCTTTCTTTTCACTGTATTTTTAAGAGCCTTCACTTCTTCCAGTTTGCCATTTGATTTGAAATAACCTGAACCCAGTTTTTGGATGCTTGGAACTGAAGGTGTCATCTCAGAGACTTCAGGCAGCTTAGAAATAGGACTGAAGAGGGGCTTCTTAGAAGGAAAGTCTCTTCCCCGATATAAAAACTTCTGAACACTTTTCTTTCCCTTTCCTTTCTTCTTTCTGCAACTTTTTAAAACCTGATTCTTAGGAATTGCTCTCTTTGTACACTTTGTTTCTTGAGACTTCCTCCTATTAACTTTTTTTCTTTACAAGGCTGAACTTCTGTATTTAGTAAGTTGCAAACACTCTCTTCTACAAAACTGACCAACTGATTTCTTCTGTTAGACAATATTTTCTCATGGTTATTTGAAGAACTAAAGGTATTAGTGCCTGAACGAGCCTCAGAGATTGATGCCTTATTAGGAGTACTCAGAACAGCAGATGATACTTGAAGTGGGTGTGTGTTTTCAAGATTCTCTCCTTTGTTGTCAAAATCTGGCTGAGGTAATGGCTCAGGAACTGGTGACTGCTCAAGCAGCAGGGAGCTGAGACCACTGAAGTCCTTGTTACAAACATGTTCCTCCTTTACACAATGGAGTATTTGCTGGCAAAGATTCATCAAACACTCCCAGGCTTAACTTCTCTTCAAAAGTAACTCTCTTCCTCTTCCTCATATTTAGGAAGGCCAATGCTTCCAACTTTTCTTCATCTCCCACTTCTCTATCTTTGCAACAGTTTGCGAGATTTGAGATTATGCTCAGGTGAGTCCCATCATCATCATCACAGGGGGTGTTACAGTGTTCCTATATGCTCTCTAGACACATTTTAACAGAGGGTTTCTTCAGAACAGAGAGAAGTACAAAGGTCTCAGGGGAGGGAAGGTCCTTCCTGCACACTGGAGTAGCTGATGCCTTGACATTAGGAACTGTGTCTGAGCTCACTTCTGCTGTGAACGTGTCAGGGGAAATGGCATCACTTGATCCTTATGCAGTCAGCAATCTTGAGTGCATTTGAAGTCTCTGTGAGCTCTGAAAGGGGAAAACTTTTCAACTAAAAATCCAGACTGTGTTGAACCAGGTTTAGACGATTTCTCAGAAAGATCTGCAGAAGTTTCAACGGCACATCTTCTGTCAGTATCATCATTGAATATCTGGAGATCAATTGCTTTTCCTTCAGCATCCATTAGATTTTCATCAAAGTCCCTCTGATAGGATATTCTCTGATGTTTGGAGGACAACACTGCAGGGAACCAACACTGCTGGCATGCACTAAGACCTGCCTTTCTGGTCAGTCTGTCGCCTCAGACACCCTTCCTGCCTGTGAGAATTCTGGATAGCCGGTCATTTTCTCGTTTTCCCTTATGGAGTGAAAAGCTGACTAGAAGGTGGATATTCGTTCTCTTAAAGCGTTAACATTTCGATAGAGTGCAAGGCTGCCCGAGGAAGGAGAATCTTGTGCCAAAGATTTCCTACCATTCTTTATATTTTGCTGCTGCACGATGAAACGAATCAGATGGTTTGTTTCAGGAGAGACCCGCACCCCAACTGCAGAACGTCGTCTGAAATTTTTAAGGGAGGATGATGACTTTCCTGCAGAATTCCTACAAAGCTTTCGGGTGTAATTCCCAATTGCTCTGCAGTAACTGTGGAAAAGTTCAAAGGCGATTTAAAAGTATCTGGTATGCAAGAATTACGGGTAATTTGGCATGCTTCTAAGGAGTTAATTTTCCCAGTTCCCAAAATGAAAGAGGTGTTTCCAGCATTATTCGTTGCAGACCCCTTGGTTCCAGGGGGCCTTGTCTTTTGAATTGGTATCCATGGGGAGAGTCTCGCAGAGTCAGAAGTTTCATTGTTTCTAAGTGGGCTTCTTACAGACAACCTTGAAAAGATGATGACTGTTGGCTGGGCACAGTGGCTTACACCTGTAATCCCAGCACTTTGGGAGGCTGAAGCTGGCAGATCACCAGAGGTCGGCAGTTTGATACCCACCTGACCAACATGGAGAAACCCTGTCTCTACTAAAAATACAAAATTAGCTGAGCATGGTGGCTGCATGCCTGTAATCCCAGCTACTTGGGAGGCTGAGGCAGGAGAATCGCATGAACTCAGGAGACAGAAGTTGCAGTAAGCCGAGATCATGCCATTGCACTCCACCCTGGGCAACAAGAGTGAAACTCTATCTGGAAAAAAAAAAAAAAAATCATGACTGTTACCAAATGCAGAATAGAATGTTTTCAAGTATAAGAGCAATCATTTAGAAAAAGAAGTAGGCTTTTATTCTTGAAAATATTTTCAGCCTTCAATTTTCTTCTAAATGGCTCTCTCCTCAAAATTCAGTGGGTGTCAGCAGTCTTCTCTTTATTCTCTTTAGGGTTTTCTTTACTGGTAACTACTAAGAAGGAGGACTTGCATTTCCAAAGCTTAAGATAATATTCCATTTGCTAAGATTGAACAAACTAAAATCTAAAGAAACACAAAGACAATAAAAGAACATATCAAACCATAGATATTTTTTGAAATGAAATGAGGATTGTATTTCTGGTTTCATACCATAAAACCTTTGTATATCTATAATGTGATGATGCTGTAATCAATCACATAGGTATCAGGATGACAGGATATTTCCAGTGTCTGACTTCAAAAGCCCAGACCCCAAATCAGTGAGTCAGAAATGACAAATTCAGGGGCAGTATTCATAGACTAAATTTCTGCAGATCTTCATATAACCTACTCTTTATTTATGCCCTTCTGATTAATAAATCTGTCCCTGAATTCCTCAAACATTCAAATGTAATATACACACCAAAAGGAGCCAGACCTTCCTTTCATTCTGCTGGTACTTCTGGTCTTTAGAAGAAGCCATATTAATTGTTATTTGAAATTTCTATATCAATTCCATTTTTTTTACCTTCTCTTAGTACCAAATGTATCAAAAAAGTAGTCAATATTTAATATTTTCATTTCTTTTTTTAAGCTGGATATTGATTAGCACCCTAAAATCTGGATTCTGTTTTTCTCTAGTGAAACTGCTGTCTTAAAGATCTTCACAGCTTTAAACATTTTATTATTTCTTTGTGGTGATAACATTCAAAATCTTTTCTTCTGGTTGTCTTAAAATATTCAATACATTGTTATTTACTGTAGTCACTCTACTCTGTAATAGAGCACTAAAACATATTCTTCTTAACTGTAACTTTGTTAAGTTACCTCTCCTGGTTCCCCCCACCCTCCACCCTCCCCAGACTCCAGTAACAGCAATTCTACTCTCTAATTCTATGAAATTAACTTTTTAATATTCCACATATGAATGAGATCATGTAGTGTTTATCTTTCTGTGCTTTAACATAGTGTTATTCAGGTTCAAGTTCATCTATGTTACTGCAAATAACAGGATTTCATTCTGTTTTATGGCTTTATAGTATTCTACTACACACACTCACATACACACAGTTATCTATCCATTCATCATTAGATGGGCATATAGGTTGATTCTATATCTTGGCTACCGTGAATACTGCTGCAATAAACATGGGTATGTAGATGTCTCTTCCACATACTGATTTCAGTTTCTTTGGATATATACCTAGTAATGGGATTGCTAGATTATATGGCGATTCTATTTTTAGTTTTTGAGAAACCTCCATAGTGGAGGTCATTATGGCTGTACTAACTTAACATTCCCACCAACAATGTATGAGTTCTTTTTTCTCCTCACCATTTGTTACTTTCGATAATAGCCGTCCTAGCTGGGATGAGGTGGCTTTCAATGTTGTCACCACAAAGAAAAGATAAATATTGAAAGTGATAGTTGTGGCAATTACCCCAATTTTATCATTAGGCTATGTACACATTCACTGAAACATCACATTTTATCCAATTATTAGGATTAGATTATAAATAAAAAATTGAATTTTAAAAAGTCACTGAATTTTAAAATATTAACTCTAATGATCTTCTTTTTGTATTTAGTCTTGATGTTTCTGTGGATGTACATTTTCCATTATTGTCTTTATCTTTAATGCATTCTTTGATATCTCAGTCTAGGATGCCAGTTTGTATGAAACAGACATACATTCAAACTAACTCAAGCAAAAAAATAATTAACATAGAGATATAAGGCTGTGTTATGGAACTTTAGAGCAGAAGGTATAGCTAGGCCATTTTATTTCATTCAGTACTCTTAACATATGTGGAGATAAATGGCCAGCTTGGCAGATACAGTCTACATGTATGCTATAATAAACTTGAAAACGACAACTCTAGACTTAACATCAGTAAATCATTCAGCAAACCTTGACTGGGGGCTACAATGGTGAACATGCAGCTTTCTGAAATTGGAGGTGCTTTGTTTGTTGTCTTGAAAAATCTGTCAGCAAAAGCCACAGGTTTTTACACTACATGACCTTTCAGTTCTAACCTCAACCATTTAAAGTATCATTTTATTTAAAATCCTTAGAAAGAGTACTGAATTTGTCTAGCTGCCATCAGATGTCTACTGTGACAAAATCATCAATGGCCAGGGGGCATGAGGTTATATGGCACTTATATAGAACTTAGGGACTTTCAATAATAAACAATTTTCAGAGAAGGAATTTGCATCCCATGTTATATATATATATATATATATATATATATATATATATCTGAATTCCATTGTAGTTCTTTCCTGAACCTCCTGTCATATTTACTGTTTCTTCTTTCCCTGTTGCCTCTTAACTCTGGGATTTATCAAACAAGAACTTTCCTTTGATTATTTTGTTTTTCCTTAATTCTCTTCCTCTTAAAATCTTAAGGCTTTGATTATCACTGACATGTAGGTGAATATGAAATCTTTATTTCCAGATCTTATCCAGTTCCTAATGCTTGACTCACAAGTCCTTTTGGATTATAAACTTTTCCACCTGGATGTCTCATAGGTAAATCATCCTCACGATGTCCTGAATGGCACAGATCATCTGCTCAGATTCCTTTCATCTAGTACCCTTGATGTCATCTTCCTGCTTCCAGTCATGTGGGCCAAAAACATTCAGCTTATCTGTATGTTTGGCATCATGATTTCTCATATCCCATTATTCATCAAGCCCTATTGATTTAGCTAGACCAATTTTAACTTGATTTAGCTTGACCTCCCCCTAATCTCTAAATTCTGGGTGATCATGTGCCCAGGAAAAAGCAGAGAAAGAACTTCGAAAGGACAACTGCTATTCTGTCCTTTCCAGTTCCTGCCTGTGCTTCAAGGCTCACATGATATTTCCACAAAGAAGCTTTTTCTGAATCTAACCAAAAAGAGTAATGCTTACAACTAACAGTTTTCCAGCACTGAATATATGCCAGGAACTAGGCTGTGTGGCTTGATTTGATGCCTTCCAAAATTCTGCAAGATCTTTTCACTATTTCTACAGATGGAAAATTATAACTCCCACAGATTAAGTGATTCAGCAAAGATTACAGGACTTGGAAGAGCTGGAATCATGATCTCTACTTCTAAACTCCCACAGAATTTTATTTCTTTTTTAAAGAACATCTCCTTATGTTGTATCACTGTGAGGTGTATCACTGTGAGGTGCCTCACTTCCCTCCCATAATGGCAACTTCCTGAGGCCAGGGCTGATTTCTCTTCTAGCAGTCATGATATCTAGCAAAGTATTTTGTATGTAGGTGACTTTCATTAAATATTCATTGGATAAATGACTTGTCAGCTAAAAAGTTCTGAATTCACAAATAACGTAAATACAGTCAGTTTGGATGGAGTGTCTATTTAACCAGGAGACTTTAGTATAAATATTTTATAAATAAAATTAGAATGATTATCTTTATTTACTGCCTGTTCCACAGGATTGTGCTTACATATTCTTAGTGAAATCCTTTGATATTTCAGAGAAATTGGAATGTGTGAAGCTGAAGTCTTTTTTTTTTTTTTAAATGCATGTATTTTTTAAACTTTTCTTTTACTTCTTGCCATGTGTTATATATGTCACTAAATAAGTGTTTTTTTTTTTTTGCAATAATATCTGTTGTGATGGGCAGGAACTGGTTAAAAATAGCTATATTTATTTCTTACTAAATATTTATTAACAAGATCTGTAGGAGACCAATTAAAGGACTCAGGATCTATATAGAAAGTCAAACATAATTAGCTTTCTATGTTTTCAATGATGTGCTACAAGGCATAATCCATATTGAAAATGTTTGACAAAACTAAAATTATTATAAAATGTAGTTTGAGCACCGAAATTAAATTCGATATTATTTTCATCCTAAGCCTGTACTTTACTTGAGAAATAAAGTGGTATAACTATATTTTCCCTAAAGCCTATGAAAAAGCTGAAATAAACGATCTAATTTCAGAAAATATAATTTTAATTTGTATTTGAAACCTTGGATAGTGTGTGTGTGTGTGTGTGTGCGCGCGCGCGTGCGTGCTTGCGCGCACGCTTGTGTGTATTTGGGGATTGTCTGTGGTTGGTCATGAGGAAATCTAATTGAATCAAATTTACTATTATTTTAAAAGAAGAATTAATTGCATATTATTATACTATAAATCATTCTTAGGGATCTTAGAAAAATAGCTAAATGCAAAGACTTTGAGTCAGTCAGTTTATTTCAAATTTGGCTCAGTTTACTTTTAAGATATACCTTGGTGTGATATTTAACCTCTCTCAGCCTCCTATTTCTTCTTGTAAAACAAAAAAAGTACATTTTATACATTTTAAGCAGTATATATAAAGCAAACATCAGATGTTAATTAAACAAATTGTATATACAACAGTAAAAAGAAACTTAAGCAACTAATGTTACATCAAGGAATATAAGGCAGGTACATTCATATCAAATTATGGTACAGATTTTTATAGGATTTAGAGTTAGACTTGAGTTGAGTTTCTGGCCCCTTGTAATTATGTGATCTGAAGCATAGTTTCTTCACCTCCACCACCTGCCCCTACCCCGGCAACCAAGTCAACATGCTCTAATTCTTGTCATTCTGTCACACACTCCTGCTGGTGCCCCTGTTCCTGCTCTTACCCACTTGTTCTCAGAACAGCAGCCTGAGTGATCTTTTAAGAATGTTAGTAAAATTGTGTCATGCTCCAGTTTTAATCCTGTAATATCTTTTCATTACATTCAGAGTAAAATACAAACTCTACCCCATGGTTAAGAGAGAACTAGTCCCCAGCCCCCTCTTTGATCTCATTAATCTCTTTTCTTTTTTTCTTCCCTCCCTCCTCCCCTTCCCTCCCTCTGTCCTATTCCTCCCTCCCTCCCTCCTTCCCTCCCTTCCTTCTTCCTTCCCTCCCTCCCTCCTTCCTTCCTTCCCTTCTTCCTCCTTCCCCTCTCTCTCTCTTCTTTTTCTAAGTCTCTTTTCTTTGTCTTTTGCTTTCTGCCTCTTTCCCATTTCAACTCAAATGTCTCTTCCTCAAGATGTTCCCTGACTGCCACATGCAAAGCCTTATCTTCCCTGATAGTCTCTTCCACATCACTTTAGTTAAATTTTCACAGCACGGATCACTTTCAGAAATCACCATGTTGATATATGGTGTCCTTGGTATATTCTCTCCCAAAACAGTATAAGACCCATGAGACAAGTGACTGCATATCAGGTTTTGATTCACTTCTGTTTTGTGTCCTCTTGCCTGGCAGAATGCTTGACTCACAGCAGAGACTCAATTAATATAGAATCAATCAATAAATTAGCAAATGACTGGAGTGAGTTCTATCTTGAAGTGATGCTTTTCATCACCTTCTATTTTATATTTGTCAACATATCTTTTTGTAAAACACATTCATTGTTTAGAACAGTTTTAGACACATAAGAAGATAGTACAGAGAGTTTCCATATACCCTGCACTGTTTCTCCTATTGCTAATATCCTACATTATTAGTATGGTACATTTGTCACAGTATTGAACCATATTAATACATTATTATTAAGGGCCATATTTTATTCATGTTTTTCTAATTTTTACCTAATTTCTTTTTTCTGTTCCAGGATCCCATGCAGGATACTACATGATATTTAGTTGTCATGCCTCCTTTGGCTCTTTTAGGCTGGGACAGTTTCTCAGACTTTGTTTTTAATGATCTTGACAATTTTGAAGAGTACTGGTCAGTTATTTTGTAGAATGTTCTTCTGTTGAAATTTTTCTGATGTATTTCTCATGATTATACTGGGATTTTAAATAAAAAGACAAAAAAAGCTTAATAAGAAAAAATGAACAATTATATAAAAATGCATACCACAGAATGGGCCTTATAAAAGTGAATGTAAGGCTCTTCATACTGTAAAAGATTCTCAGGAATGCTAGCAATTAGGGAAACACAAACTTTATACTACAAGGAAATACCTGCATCAATCACGTGCAATTATCAAAACAACTGAAATCATACTGTTCTGTTGAGGATGTGGAAAAATGGGAGTTGTCAGGCTTTACTAGTATATGAATGACTAGAATATTTTTGGAAAGTATTTTTTTAATCTACTACAATTAAAAGTATACACACTCTTGTAACTAAAAGTATAAACATTCTTGTATTTGTTTGCTGTGAAATGCTAATGCACATACAGAAGACTATAGGAACATAAATATAATGATTAATGAATTATTATAAAGTAAATATTTGTGTATTCACTAGGTGAAGAAATAATTTTCAGAAGCCTTTTTTGTAATCCTGTTTCAAATAAAGAAGTCCTAGTGCTGTCTTCAGCAACATATAAACCAATTAAAAATTTTTCTTTCCCTGCTAACTTTTTCTACTCTCCTAAATTTTCTTTTTCTTTACAGTTTTATACTTTATATAAATGTAATATCATAGTGTATATTCTTTTATGTCTGGATCAACTGTATGTTTGTAAGATCATCTATATTGTGCGTATAGCTGCTGTTTGTTTATTTTTATTTCCTTGCCATTTAATACTTATCTTTGGGTCTTCAAGCTCAACTAGACAGAGTAATATGGTTATTATAGACCACACTAGCCGCTGACCTCACTTAGCAGGATACTGCACGGGGAACAGCATGCCAGCACACCAGCAACTGTTTACCTTCTGAAAGAGTTCTCCACAGAACAGAAATGAGAGCTAGTCTTCTATAGCTACTCCAAATGACTGTGCATGAAAGAATATGAGACTTAGAAAGCTGAGTGTAATAGATACATAACTTGGAATCCTTTGTCCCAAAGTAGAATCAATTACTTTAAAAAGTAATTGGATTTATGCATTCCTGTAAAGAACATGTGCTTAGGGAAGCCCAAAGCGTCTCCTAATAAGGTATTTATAGTTTATTCACAATCCAGATGTAATGTGTCAATCAGGAGTCTTTATTTTATTTTATTTTATTTTTGCCATAAGCAGTGGTCCCAATAACACAGCTGCCATCCACTTTTGCTATAATTTTAGGGGAATGGAATTAGAAAAAAAACCCCAGCTCCAATTTATACATTATAAAAAGAAAGAGTATTTTGTTTCACCCTTTATTCACAGACATACTACATTTTTTGATCCACAAGATAGAATGTTGGTTTGATTCCATATTTTATCCCTTATGAAAAATGTTGCTGTGCCCAATTCTTATACATGTTCCCTGGTACATAGGACATATTTCTATTGTATATATATATATAAAATTGTGATATTGCTAAGTCAGTGGGTATGTCTGTCTTGAATCTTGGTAGAAAACACACAACTGTTTTCCAGTTGGTGGTTTTACCAATTTACACAACCACAAGCAGTTTGTGAGAATTTCTATTACTCCATATCCTCTTCAATTTCTAGTATTGCCATTTTTTGAAGTGTTAACCCTTCTGGTGAATGTGAAGTAGCATCTAATTTTGATTTTAATTTGGATTTCCCTATTTATTATGTTGATGATTGTTTCCATATTTATTGGCTACTTGGATTTCTTCCTTTGTGAATTACCTGTTTAAATCTCTTCTCCATGTTTCTATTTATTGGGAGTTCTTTATATATTCTATATGTGAGCCCTTTATCAATTACATGTTGAAAATATGTTCTACCGCTTAAAGTTTTGCCTTTTCATTCTCTTATACTTTCTAACTTATTTTTTGGAAGACACAGTCTTATAGGAAGAAAATAATTGTATGTATAAATGTATTTATAAGCAGAGGTGGTAACCAAAATATTTAACTATGGATATAGTGGAAGGGTTGATAAACCAGAATAGTGTGCCCCTGTTGAATATCAGGTCAGTGTATGAGGATATTTTTATAATTATTATTATTATTATTACTGCATTGGTTAGCACAACCAACATTTTATAGGAAGTATTGTGAAATGTCAATCAATAAGGAGTTATTGCATTTGCTGGAGTGTATCCATTTTCTGCATATTAAGATCAATTTAACTTTAGGTGGTGAATGTTGGAATCTGGAAGGATGAAATATCAAAAATATAATTCTGGGAAATTAAATAAATTCTTTAAATGATTATTTACATTTTAAAAGGGATATTTATTTGTGAAACACATAAAAACATGACAAAAAACTTCACTGGCTACTTTACACAATAAAATAAGTGATAATAACATACCTATTTTTGCAAACATAAAGAGGTATATTAATGACCATTGCACAGGTATAACGGTGATAAACAATAAACCACATTTATAAAGGATTGGACAAAAGGAAATGTGTAAGTATATATTACTATGGTTGGTAATTGTGTGCACCCAAATTTTTAACTGTGGTCATCTCATATACTTTGATGAACAACCTAAGTCTTGACAAGTTTGAGCACAAACTATGATGGGTCACTACCACATCCGCAGTTACCTAAAATAACTGAGATCTCGAGAAATTTTATGTTTTACAAATGCAGCTGTACAAAAAGGACATCACTTAATTTACTGAGGAAGTTTCAGCATTTTTTTGTACACATACAATGCTTGCACACAAAGGCAATATTGTGATAATGCACTTTTGTGTAGACAGATTTGCAAAAAATGTGTAAAACGAATTAGAACTCTCTGGAAGTCTTTATGTAACTTATAACTCCAGTATACCATAGTAAAATATTTTTTTTAAATGCTGCTAATTTAAAATAGTTGAAAAACAAAACAAAAAAAAAAAAAAAAAAAGAAGAAGAAACAAAACCTTTCACATCCCTGTTGGCCATCTGTATGTGTTCTTTTGGGAAATTTCAATTCAGATCCTTTGTACATTTTTAATCAGGTCACTTCTTTTTGGCTACTGATTTATTTCAGTTTCTTGCATATTTTGGATATTAGCACCTTCTCAGATACATGGTTTACAAGTATTTTTTCATCAATCCATAGATTGCTTGTTCACTCTGTTGTTTGTTTTTATACTATGCACAAAATTTTTAATTTGTTGCTCTTGTCTAGTTTTGCTTTTGTTACCTGTGCTTTGGGTTCATAGCCAAAAAATTATTGTGAAGACCAATGTTAAGAAGCATATTCCCTGTGTATTCTTTTAGTAGTTTTACAATTTCAGGTCTTACATTTAAGTATTTAAATCATTTTGAATTGATTTTTGTATGTGGTGTGGGATAAGTGTCTAATTATATTCTTCTGCATATGGATATTCAGAGACTGCCCTTTCCTCATTGTGTATTCTTTCAACCCATGACTGTAGATATATGGATTTATTTCTGGATTTTCTATTCTCTTTGATTGGCTTTTATATCTGTTTTTATGCCAGTACCATACTGGTTTAATTACTGTGGCTTTAAAATATTTTGAAGTCAGGCAATGTGAGGTCTCCATTTTTGTTCATCTTGCACAAGATTGTTTTGGCTATTCAAGGTCTTTGTGGTTCCATACGAATGTTCTTATTATTTCTGTAAAAAATGTTATTGGGTTCGATAGCAATTGAATTGAGTCTGTAGGTCGCTTTGGGTAATATGGACATTTAAAAAATACTGAGTTTTCCAATCCATGAACACAGGATTTCTTTCTATATCTTCTTTGTTTTTTTATAGATCTCTTTTCTGTGTCTTCTGTATTTCCTTTATCAATGTTTTATAATTCTCATTGTATGTTCTTTCACCTCTTTGATAAGTTTACTCCTGAGTATCTTATTTTTGTTGCTATTAGCAATGGGATTGTTTTCTTCATTTGCTTTTTTGTATAGTTCATTGTTTATATATAGAAATGTTAACTGATTATTGTCTGTTCCCTTTTTATCCTGCAACTTTATTGAATCCATTTATTAGTTCTAAGAGATTTTTGTGGATTATCTAGGAATGTCTACATATATGTCATCTGCAAGAAGAGATAATTTTCTTTCTTTCCAATTTGAATGCCTTTTATTTATTTTTTCTTATAGCACTATGATGAAAATATATGGTAGAAATGGGCATCCTTGTCTTGTATTGTGTCTTAGAGGCAAAATTTCTCATTTTCTTTCATTGATTATGATATTGGCTGTGGGTTTTTGATTTGATGGTCTTTATTGTGTAAAGTAAATTGAAGTAAATTTGTTTTACACCCATTTGCTTGAGAATTTTAATCATGATGGAAGTTAAACTTTGGCAACGGCTTTTTCTCTGTTGAGATGACTTTTTTTTTGTAATATGGTATATTACACTGATTTATTTTTGTATGTTGAACCAGGGATAAATCTCACATGGTCATGGTGTATAATTGTTTTAATTTGTTGTTATATTTGCTTTGCTGGTATTTTATTTATGATTTTTGCATTTACGTTCACTAGGGATATTGGCCTATAGTTTTATTTTCTTGTAGTGTCTTTGTATAGTTTGAGTATCAAGTTGATGCTGGCCTCATAAAGTGTGTTTGGAAGTGTTCCCTCTTGTATTTTTTGCAAGAGTTTCTGAGTTGGTAGTAATTCATCTTTGAATGTTTGGTTTAATTCCACCGTGAAACCACCTGGTCCTGGGCTTTTCTTTGGGAGGTTTTTTATTACTAATCTAATCTTGTTTTTCTATTCATGTATTTAGCCTTTCTATTTATCTTGATTCAGTTTTGCTAGCTCATATATTTCTAGGAATTTATTCATTTCTTCTAGGTTATCCAATTTGTTGGTATATAACTGTTCATAATAGTCTTTTATGGTCCTTTTATTTTTGAGGCATCTGTTGTAATGTTTTTATTTGCATTTCTGATTTTATTTATTTGACTTCTCTTTTTTACTTATTCTAGCTAATGGTTTTTCAATTTTGTTTATTTAAAAAAAATTTTTTTTTTTTTTTAGACTCCAGCCACCAGTTTTATTTTCATGCTGTAAAGTTCCCTATTGTTCCCATTTTCTGTTATATATGAGATACAGAGAACCAGAAATTTGCTTGGTGAATAATCAACTGTTTTGTATATCTAAATACCAATGAGATAATAAGCGAGACTTGTAAAGCCCTGAAACCAGGGTAAAGAGCAACACAATCCACTATCAAAGGATTTCAGTGCCAGAACTGTGAAGTGTTCTCTATTGGTGCTGGGACAGTCCAGCTGACAATTACTGTCCACTCCAGCACCGAGGGCTGGACACTTGTGATTTCTGTTTGCCTTCCCTGGCATGGAGCCCAGATCTGTTTCATGAGCAAAGTGACTACCGAGGCGGCTTCTCTGATGGAAAGTTGGTTTTAAGTCAGAAATCTGGAGAGATGTCATGGCGGGCAGCAGCCCCAATGGGCCTAGCCCTTTGTAGGGCAGAGTGTCACTGTCTGCTGTGCTAGTGCCCATGCTGCATTGAGTGGGCTTGGCTGCTGTGGTTGGCTTGTCCTTTAGTGGTTGGCAGATTGTGTGCAACTATTACGAGGAGTTTGTTGCTGGGAGTGTACGGGAGAGGGGAGGAAAAAAGGGTATTGGATGTGTCCAATCACTGGAGGATGAAGTGGGTCACTCAGAGTGAATGGTGGTTGGGATGAGAGTTGCCTGTCTTCAGCCAGTGCCTGTCCCATATGTGGGCTGGACTTTGACAGCCTGGCAGCGAGGGTGTTTGTTTATAAAATGCTTGGCCTGCACAGGGCCAGGGAGAGGAACTAGGGAACCCCCAGCATTAAAAAAATAAAACAAAACACTTCTCAATGCCAAGGTTGTAACATAACAGCTGCTCGAGGATCTTCACTTTTTTTTTGTTTGTTTTCCTCATGGCAAGCCCACGAAAACATTTTTTTTTCGTGCCGCAAAAGCTACACCAGGGTCTGCTCTTGATAAAATAACAGCAAGTTTATGTGATCTTAAATCAAGGCTTGATTCAAGAACTTGTGTGGCACCAGATGTCTTTGCTGAAAACATGAAGCTCAGAGAGGACATCCATCATTTGGTCAACTATATTCCCCAGGGTTCAATAGATTTCACTCTTTGAAGGAACGTGGTACTTAGTTAGGGTGGATGAAAAGCACAGAAGAACTTACACTCGGCGTCCCACTCCAAATGACGACACTTTGGATGAAGGAGTAGGACTTGTGCATTCAAACACAGCAACTGAGCATATTCCAAGCCCTCCCAAGAAAGTGCCAAGACTCCCTGCCACAGCAGCAGAACCTGAAGCAGCTGTCATTAGTAACGGGGAACATTAAGATATTCTGTGAGGTGCAAGACTTCAGGGTGGGGGTGGGGATGGGGTGGGAGTATGGGAACGGTTAGAGGAATGGAATATCTGGGCATAATTTTAAAGGATTACATGTTATGTAAATTTTTATGTGACTGACATGGAGCCTGGATGACTATCGTGTACTTTGGAAAGTCTCTTTGCTCAGTTTGCAGACATGCTTCCTGTTGTGGTCTGGCCAATGCCAAATGTACTCAAATGATGTTAAGGGCTCTGTAAAACTTCATACCTCTCTGGCCATTCATATGAATGATGTTTGATTTTTAAACATGGTATAATGAATCGTGTACTTCTGTCAGAAGAAAGCAGAGGCACTAATCTCCAATTAAAAATTTTTTAACATGTAAAAAAAACACATTTAAAAAATGCAGACATTTTTAAAGTCTAAAGTTCTCCACTTTAGACTTTATACAAAAGCTTTTTTTTTCTTTTCCCTAAAATTTTTTTTTTTTTAACTAAACGTTTAAAATATATTTCTAAACAGAATGGGCCAACTCAGTAACAGTAACTGCTGATCTCCATAGTAGAGTAACCCACAAAGACAGAACTGATTTTTTTTTCCCATAATTGGGTGAAAAATATACAACTTGCTTCTGAACCAAAACCACAATTTCTGCAGTTTAAAATGTTTCACTGCTAATATGGCCCTGGTAGAAATTATGTAGTTTTTTTTCTTTTAAAAAAAATTTTTAAAAATTTCCTAAGACACTAAATGATCAATCTGGAATGTAGATTCTGAGCACAAAGCAGCTCAGTTAACCTAAAAAATAAAGAAAAAATTCCCATCGCCTGTCTCAGTAGGGCCTGAAAGGAGAGAAGTAGTGTAGGGAACCCTTGCTTTGGTACGGAGAGTCACGACCCCTTGACCCAGACCAAGACCATGAGTAGCCATAGCTGGTGCTTCTCTCAGGATAAACTCGGATGTAGGAAGTTTCACCCTGATGAGAGCGGAGTTTGGTGTCATTCAGTTTACACAGGGCATATTCCATGTCTTCTTTTCTGAGATACTCAACCATCCCCACTCCATCCTTCTGCACATCGGCATAACAGACATCCCCAGCTTCTCGCATGTGATCCTTCAGGTCCTGCCAGCTGCCTGATGGAGGAAGTCCTGAAACAAGAACTCGGAAATCAGATCTTCTTGTAGGAGGCCCATTCCTCCCACCATGGGGCCACCCACCCCGACCCCCATAAGTCCTGGGGAACTCCACATGAAGCCGACACTGGCCATAATCATAACCATTCCTTCCATAAATTGCATCCTCTGCATCTCAGGGGTCCTCGAGCAGCTGTTTTCTTTGTACATGTTAATTCCTTCTCCACGTATCACAGACCAAGATCATCACCTCAGGTAACCATGCTTCTGCCAGTGGAAGCCATGAGGAGACACTATCAAGACCTGATTTTTGTGTGCTGTCAAAGTAAACCACAAATGCTTGGACAGATTCTGCAATCTCTGCAGTAACAAGAAATTTGTTTGGTACCACACATAGATTGATGTGGCTGAACCACACAGTACACAGTATAAGTAGTAATGACTTATACTGTGCTTCCGCTGGAGCCTTCTTGGGAGGTGGGATTAGGAGGCCAGAAGGAGATCCCTTCCAGGGTGCTAGGCCGAGATGGATCTGCTCAGGGCCCAACAGCTGGCTGCAGAGCTGGAGGTGGAGATGATGGGTGATATGTGCAACAGAATGACCAGTGCCTGCCACCAGAAGTGTGTGCCTCCTCACTACAAGGAAGCAGAGCTGTCCAAGGGCGAATCTGTGTTCCTGGACCAATGTGTGTCTAAGTACCTGGACATTCATGAGCGGATGGGCAAAAAGTTGACAGAGTTGTCTATGCATGATGAAGAGCTGATAAAGAGGGTGCAGCAGAGCTCTGGGCCCTCGTGAGGTCTCAGTCAGTATACACCCTGGGCTACATCCCACCCCTCCCCACTTGAATAAAAGTGCCCCCTGTTGGGTGTCATCTGTGAAGACTGCCAGGCCTAAGCTCTCGGTAGAGAGTCTTCAAGATCCCAGAGTGGTAGTGCTTTCTCCTGGTGGTGAAGTATTTGTCACACTGGAATGTGACTGCGTGTGTATGTATGTATGTGTGTGTGTGTGTGTGTGTGTGTGCATATATATATATATATATATATATATATAAAAAACAACTTTGTTGACACCTACAAAAAAAATAAAATCATCAAAAACAACTCTTAGTTTTGATGATTTCTAGTTTTTTATTGTCTATTTATTCCTACTCATATTTATTATTTCCTTCTTTCTGCAAACTATAGGATTATTCTTTTTGTAGTTCCTTGAGGTATAAAGTTAAGCTTTTTTTATTTCAGTTATTTCTTCATTTAATGTGAGTATTTATTGTTCTAAGTTTTCCTCTTAGTACTGCTTTTGCTGCATCCCAGAAGTTTTGGTAAAATGTGTATATAAGTTGGTTGGTTTGTGAGCACTGAGAAAATTATGTAAAGATAGACACTAAGTCATTAATCTTGGCTGTTAATCTTGACAGTTCGAACTAGAGGCAGCAGTGTTGGGAAGCAGTCTATTAACTTTTCATCATGCATCTCTGAATGTTTGGCTTATTAAAAACAGCACTGTTATCTTCATATTTTTAAAAATGTAATTCCTAATGAAATTACACAAAATTAAATGGATGAAGGGCTATCTTTCTTAACTTCCAAACTCTACATACAAATGAGAAGATTAAAGCTATTTTGGACACTTTATGTAGAGTAGGTTCACATAGATCAAAAATATGTTACCCCAGAAGACTATTGAGAAACAATTTTCAGCCAACATTCACCAAATATCTTTAAAAGCAAGAATGGAATGAAAATCAGGAAATCAAAGATGAGTTACTTATTTCAAAATGCCCAATTATCGCAGACTTGGTGTGTTCTAACAAATCAACTCTTCCTCTGTTGTACTGTAGGCTCCATTATGGCTGGATTGTCTATTTGGCTACTGCAATGCAAAACTTAGTGCCTGATATATAGAAAACAGTTAATAAATTCTTAGTAAATGAGCTAATTAATAAATATTCATTTTAAGATTGGTGTTTAACTGCCCATTTAAAAAATAGCAGTTAAAGAGTTGATTATTTCATTAATTTCTCTGTTCTGGGATATCTTATAGTTTATTCCAGTTTACAGAACATCTTATCATTACCTCTGCTCAGCCTGTGATCATGTAGCACTATTATTAATTTTTAGTACATCTGTCTCCCCAGTAGGACTGTGAGTCACTCAGGGACAAAATCTGATTTCTATTCTTTTTTTCTTTATCCCGTAGAGCAACAAATTCAGTATATTCTATTTCAGTAAATACAGTAATTTAAATTTTTTTTTAGATTATTCTTTCTAATAGCATGACTCCGACAATAATTTTACTTCACAAAAACTTAGTTCATTGATTCTACTGTTCACTATTCCTTTGATATTACTTTGATCCCATACCCATCTTGTTATAATCACTTCAGTTATTCTTTTGCCTACACCTTCAACTTAATTTATCCTGCTTCTCTTTGAAATTCACACATACTCTCTCTACATTTTCCCTATGGGATCCTTTTAATTCATAAGACCTTAAATTCCATATGTGTGCTGATGACTTGAATATTCATATATCTTGTCTGAATTTTTCTCTGAAATTCAAACTCATATCTAACTGCTCACACTCCATCTCCACTTGATGGCCATGGTCATCTCAAACATAGTTTGTCCAATACTAAAATTATTCTTTATCTTCACTCCACATCTTCTACTCTTAACAGTGTTCCCCATCTTAGTAAACAGCAATTCCGTCCTTCCAGTTACTCAGTTGAATCACGACTTCTTTCTTTCTCTCACGCCTAATTCTAATTCATTGGCCAGTGTGGTTGGAGCTAAAGGCAAAACATATCCATTATCCAAATTCTTCTCCTTATTTATATTCTACAATCTTGATCCATGCCACCATTGCCTCTCACTAACTACATGTAAGCTCCCCCTTTTGCTACATCCTGCCTTCCTCCACTGCAATTCTCAATATTGCATTGGAGCAATTCTGTTGAAACTCAAGTTAAATCATGCCACACCTCTTCTCAAACCCTACAGTAGCCTGCCATCTCATGTGGTTAATATGGCTACTTGATATCTCTTTGACCTTACTTCATACTTACACTTCTTTCTTCCCTTGCTTACTCAAATCCAACCATGTTTGGGCGGATTCCACTTGCATAGAGGGAGTGAAAGTTCAGCTTAAATGAATCAATGCTGATTTATGTGAGGAGATAAATCAGTCTTCAACATAATTGAAGCTGTGCTGGATTTTATTTGAAGACGACTTATACCAGCAAGACTTATAGCAGTCATCTCAGAAACTTTCTCTCAGGGGCCACAAAGGTCTTTGACAATGAAAATTATGTTTCTTAATCTAAGGGTATGACAGAATAAATCCAGGAGGCTTGCATGTGTATCTTTCACTGATTTTTTTGTGTGAAACATTTTTATTAAGAAAGTAATTATATTTTCTGGAATATAGTTATAGCCACTGGAAGTTGATTAATTGAAATCTGGAATAGGTATAATCTTTGAATGTTAATTTTTGAATTTTTTGTTTAGGCCAACATTTTCAGTCACAACAGAATTCATCTTGAGATTCAATCAAACACAAAATTCCAAAGAGAAGAAAGAATTGTTGGAACTAGCTAGAAAAATCATTATCAGATGTAAGGTAATGGCACATCATTTGATTATTCAGCATGTTAACTTCATTTTCTAGTTGGTACCTGATTACATATTCTAAAATATTGTAAGAAAAAATAAGAATACGTCCTTCTTTAATTATAAGTAGGGATAGGTAAAATTTTAATGCAAATTAAACTTAAAGCTTATAACCAAATAATAAAAGCTTTCTGTAAATTTTGTGGGAATATAATTTTTGATACCCATCCAGGAGCCCATAGCTAAACGTTAAGTCTGGCAAATAAATTTTTGATTATGAAGATTCTATTTTTTTCTTTAAAAAGTTAATTGAGATATTCTGTGTCCTAAAGGGGAAAAAGGCCTTTCTAAACAATTATATACATGAACAAAGTATTCTTTTCTTTCTTTGTCACAAACTATTCTTCACTTAACTTGTGAAAAATATGTTCTTTAAGAGTATAACATTAATCCCCAAATTTATAAATAGATATCAAAACAGAACAGGAAGTAAAGTAAGTCCTTGCTTTGCCTTGTCTACATTGGATTCAATTTAAGTTTTACAGAGAAGTAACATGCATATTTTGCTTTGATATGAATAATTCATTAAATAAAAGCTGCACAAAACTGGTGCATAAATTAAGCCACCTTTTTTTGTTGTTGTTATAGTGGTTATTTTCCAGTTCATGGCTGCCCATATTGAAAAACATTTGATTATTAAAAGACTATACTTTTGATAAGTGTGTTTGCAGACAGGTGCCAGGAAGTGCATTCATCAATGAGCTTTTCTCCAATTGACCAAGTGGTCCCTGCAACAGTCCCAGGAGTGGGCACAATAAGGGAAGTGGAGTAATCCTGATCATCTTCCTTATGTTCATTAACTTCTGTACATCAACAATGAAGTATCTATGATTTTCCAGCAAACTAACATCAAACCCACTTCTGTTTAATCACATTTCTTCAGTGCTTCGCCTTATAAAATTAAAAAATATGCATTCCCTTGGGGGGAAAAAGGAAGTAATCACCAGAAAGTAAAAAATGAGAATTATTTTCAGCAAATAGCTAATGACATTAGTCATAATATCAACATTTTCCACATCTTAACACTAATACAGTTTGCATAAAATCTCTAAAAATCTGAGTAATAAAAGCAAAAATATAAAATTGCATACAACTCTGGCCACCAAACATTAGCTTCATAGAATGACTTTTGGAACACAATTAAGAGGTAAAAATAAATAAATAAATAAAAATATGTACATTTTAATTTGTCTTTTTCATGCTTCCTCATAACAGAGAAAATTGGGTCTCAAAACCTTGGGCTCTGGGAAGCATGTGCATCTTCCTGCTGCATGGACTGAAGTAATATATCTGGCTCAATGCAAAGGGGAAATCCAAGATGGTATGTACTTTAAATTCCTATTAGGTATCCTAAGTATTTTCTAGAGTATCAGTTAAGGCAAAATTTGAGAACTTTAATTTTTAGAAATTGTACAGAAGACAAGTTTTCCACTCTCTATTGAAATACATTTTATTATGAAAATTCATTTTATAATATTGAATTTATGAATTTACTTAGCTTTTTAGTTACAAAATTGTTTTAAAAACTATTACTCAGCATAGCTTTTATTACTTTTTTGCCAAAATTAGCAACTAATTAAAAAGTAATATAAAATGTCATTTAATGAATTCCAATTACAATAGGCACTAGACTTTAGAAAAATTTGTTTCTGCATTTTATAATTCTTCCTAATAAAACATTAATCAAATGACCATTTGTTTTCCACTTATTTTAAATAGCAAGCTTTACTCATTACCTTTTAATTTCTCACTCCTCATTTATGCCTCCTTTTAAACATCCTCTAACTGATCTAAAAAGAAAATTAAACATTATTTTTAAGGGAGTAAAATTCCTTGTACCACTACCATTAAGTTGTATATATATGCCTTTTAAAATACTTTTAGAATGTTAACCACATGAAGTCAGAGAGAATTTCCCCATGTAAATTAGGTTTGTGGTGCTGTCTAGGAGTTTTCAAGCAATAGGAAGAGTAAGAAGTATTTGTATTTAACTTGCCTTTATGGTCCTTCATCACAGTGTGCCATCCACAGACTGACCTCTATTAAGAATTTAAATGATATTGAGGTAAACAGTCTTGGTTTACCAGCAAGAAGAGGCTGTTTGCTCTTCATTAACAATTAAGTTTCAGTTTTATTTAGACATCCTGCAGTCATGTGATTTAGGAGGACTGGCTCTTGCCCAATCTGAGGTGGGTGAACCATGGATGGTCTAAATCAGGGGTCCCAAAACCCTGGACCACAAACTGGTACCAGTCTGTGACCTGTTAGGAAATGGGCTGTGAGTAACCAGGGAGTGAGCATTACTGCCTAAGCTCCACCTCCTGTCGGATCAGCAGTGGCACTGGATTCTCCTATATAGGAGTGTGAAGCCTCTGGTGAACTGTACATGTGAGGGATCTAGACTGCGTGATCCTTATGAGATAAAACCAGTCCCTGTTGCCAAAAAGGTTGGGGACTGCTGGTATAAATCAATTATGGCAATTCCTTTTCACTTGCCAGTGATTTGATAGGGGTAGCCACATGACCTGGTCCTGAGCAAAGAGATATAAAGACAGCTCTATTTGCTGTACTTTTTGTTGACTTGCTTTTGAAAAAGACATGCCTGGGAAAAAAGCATTCCTTTCCTCCCTATACGCTTGTTTGTTCCTGTCTAGTTTGCTTGGTAAGAACATGATGCCTGGAGCTTGTGCAGTCATCACAGTCCTCATGCACATCAGGGGGAACTAGAAGATGAAAGAAATGTGGATATAGAGGGCAGCTATATTAGCTGTCCCTGGAACCTTTCCAATTCGAATCTTGTGAAATAGTAAACCTCCTTATCTTAAAGACATTTTTGTAGAGTTTTCTATTACATACAGCAAAAGCATTTTCACATATTGAACTCTAAATAATACTCAATATGACTTCTTTTTACTCTCTTCACAGCTAAAATAACTGAATGGGTGTTTTACCTGTATTCTTTTCTGCTCCTTATTCTATAGTCCACCCTCCACTCAAACAGCTTTGTTTACACTCAAATGAGCCTCAATTCCATATCATGGCCTACAAGGCTCTGCATGAACTGGCTCCTAAATACCCCCCTACTCGCTCATTATGTTCAGCTATACTGACCTCCTACTTGTCCCTTGAGGATGTCAGGGTTCTTTCCTCACGTCCTGTGCTTGCTGTTCGTTCTCATATATTTACATGGAAGCTCCTCAGAACTTTTGTAGTGACATGAGAAGCTTATTTCTCTAGGCTCTTAGCTCTATATTCTTCTTCCTTCGGCTCCACAGGGAAGCCTTATTTCCTCTACCTTGATTCTCTAGTCTTCTGCTATTCCCTTTTTATCTTTAGCACTGCCTTTTGTCATCCAGTTCTGTCCTATTTCTTCACCATGATGTATGTGGCCTGGTGATTTATTTGGTGTTGGGCCTGTATAGTGTTGGATCTATAGTAGCTGAGCCCCCTTGCACGTTTCTTCCTTCCTCTAGCCTCATGACCTTGGTGGCTTCTGTTTCAGTTGCTTCATGCCATGAAGTTGAACTTCCTACGGGGCAGCTTAGGGTTCCAAAGCTAGTATCTTGAGAGGGAGGCGGGGGGGGAGAGAGAGAGAGAGAGAGAAAGAGAGAGAGAGAGAGAGAGAGAGAGAGAGAGAGAGAGAGGGAGGGAGGGAGGGAGAGGGAGAGGTCCAGGTGGAAACAGTGCTGCCTTTTCTGATTTAGTCTTAGAAGTCCCACAGGGTCATTTCTGCCTCATTCTATTGGTTGAAGCTGTCACAGGACCTACTCAAGTTTAAGAAGAGCATATGGGTATCACCTCTTGTTGAGAAAGGTGTCAAGAATTTGTAAACTGTAATTTCCTTTGCAAAGCTAGTATCTTGAGGAAATAATTGCAAACATTAATTAAAGCATGTAGAAAAACAGGATGATTTTTAAATGCTACAGTTTCTACTTTTTTAATATTTCAGAAGCTTTAAATATGCTTTATGCTTCCCTGGACCATGCTCCCTTTGATTATGATCATCTGCCTGCCCTATTTTTTGTTGCGGAATCGGTTTTATACAGACTCTGTTGTGATGCATCCCTCCAGACATATTTATATTCAGTTGAACTAAAGCTAGCAAAGGTATGTTTTGAAAAACTTCTTAATGTTTTTAAATATTACATATAGTACATGTAACAAAATGACATCTGTTTCAGGATCAAAACAGAACATTTAGTTTTATTATAGAATATTCTTTTGTTTGATAGTTTAATCTTCTCTAATTGTGAGTAGTACATTATTAGTGTTGAATATCCAAATGGAGATAGTTTGAGAAAATATAATTTCACAAACTACATAAGAAAATAACATTTCATTAAAATCAACATACTTAACTGTTTTTCTAAGTATATATAGTTTTTCTTTTCTATTTCAAGGATATTTAAATGCCACCTCCTTTGCCATTTAAAAATGCTGACAAATAACCTTAAATAACTGCCCAATTTGGGAAGCTTAATTGTTTTTCTAATATTCTATGTCACTTTAGACCTATAAAATGAGAAACTCTTTTCAAGTAACTTGTATTTTACCAGGTTTTTGAGATCATATGGTTTCATTCTCAGTGATGATTATGGTTGACTGCTGCAAAATACATTATTGGACAAATAAATTTAGTTTAATAGTTTTACTGCAAAGAAAGAAAAGACAGGCTAACAGTATTTCTTTAAGATGGTTCTATATATATATACATATATATATACACACACATATATAAATGAATGAAACAAATGAAATTGATTATGCAGAAATGTTTTTAAATTAAATTTTGGTTATTAACTGTTGGAAATCAAGCATGAGAGAACATTTTGGGGAGACAATCACATTTCAGTCATTATAAATCAAACCTAGATGTTCTCTGACACGTTTGGGAATAAAAGACTTGTGGAGGCCAGGCAAAAGCAGATACAGAGGACACATAGTAGAAATTGATCATGCAAAAAACTGAGCTTTGTAGAGAATAGTCAAGATATTACCAATAACTCTCTTGGGATGGTGAGATTATGATAATTTTTTTCTTTTTTTCTGTATTTCCAAAACTATCCACTAAAAATGTGTATTTATATTTATAATAAAAACAACATGTAAGTAAAAATAAAATATATAAAATATAAAAATTTAAATATACATATTTATAATGAAAAAAGCAATGTAATAAAAGTTTTGAAATGGAATAGAAAAACCCAGAGCAAGTCTGGGTTTTATTACCTTTCTTTCTCATCTCCTTTACTGACCTTTCTCCATTTCTTGTCTTCTGTACTTCTGTATATCTGCTAGCAAGAAAAATAGCTATAAAATATAGTTTTATCCATTGAGCATATTGCTTATACTTTGCACATGCCCTGTCATTTTATTGTTAAAAGATTTCTGTATTTTCTTATCTACAAAGCCAGACAATTTGTACCAGTTCTTATAACAGCTGCAGACACTTACATATCACTTAACTATGTGTCTTACACAAAGGTAAATGCTTTAAATGTATTAGACACATTAACTTTTTTTGAGGATTATTCATGATTTCACATATTCCACATCTGTCACTGTAGCATAGAGAGTTTTTTTTTTTTTTTTGGATTTCCTTGCATTGGGCTTTGCCTTTCTCTGGTGCCTAGCATAGAGAGTTTTAAGTGACTTCCCAAAAGTCTTAGCAGAGGGAGTTTTGAAATGCTTTGTGGCTCCAGAGTCCAGTGCACTCTCAGCTATGATGCTACACATCTACCTTGGTTCTCAGATTTACTAATTTTTACTTAATTTTTTTATTGATACATATGTAATATTTTAAATATTTATGACTAGTATGTAAATTTAGAGTATACATCACCTTGAGTATTTATTGTTTCTATGTATTTGTCATTTCAACTCTTATCCTCTAGTTTACTTAGAAATATACAAAGCATTGTTGGTAAGTATAGTCACCCTATTCTGCTATCAAACATTGTATTTAATATTATATTTGTACCCATTAACCAACTTCTCTTCCCCTCCCACTCACCCACCCTTTTCAGTCTCCGATGTCTATAATATTATTCTATTCTCTTTGCCCATGAAATCAAATCTTTTAACTTCCACATATGAGTGAGAACATGTGGTATTTTTATGTCTGTGCCTAGCTTATTTCACTTAACATAATGACTCCCAGTTCCATCCATATTGCTGCAAATAACATTTCATTATTTTTGTGACAATATTGTATTGTGCATATACATCACATTTTCTTTATCTAATCCACCCATTGATGGACACTTACATTAATTCCATGTCTTTAAACTTGTGAAGTGTGCTCCAGTAAACCTCAGAGTGCAGGTATTGCTATAATACACTGATTTGCTTTATCTTCCTAAGAGATAAATGCCTACTAGTGAAATTGCTGGATAATATGGTAGTTGTATTTTTAGTTTATTAGGCAATCTAAATACTGTTTTCCATAGTGGCTGTACTAATTTACATTCCAGCCTATAGCATATGAGTCCTCTTTTCTCTGCATCCTTGCCAGCATTTTTTTTTCTTTTTAATAATAGCTATTCTAACTGGAGTGAAATAATTCTTCATTGTGGTTTTGACTTGCATTTTCCTTATGATTAGTGATTTGAACATTTTTCACCTATCTATTGGCCTTTTGTATGTCTTATTTTAATAATATCTATTTATGTCTTTTGCCTATTTTTAATAATATTATTTGGTTTTGCGCTTTTTGTTTCATTGGATTTTTTTTCTTTTTACTGTTGAGTTCCTTGTATATTAAATGTATTAGTCACTGTTTGAAAATATTTTCTTCAATTCTACAGGTTGTCTCTTCACTCTGTTTATTGTTTACTGTGAAGAGCTTTTTTGTTTAATATAGTCTCATTTGCTTATTTTTGTTTTTGTTGCCTGTGATTTTGAGGTCTTAGTCATATAATCTTTGCCCAAGATTTTTGTCCTGAAGGTGTCTTCCTATGTCTTCTAGCAGTTTTATAGTTTCAGGTCTTATGTTTATGACTTTAATTCATTTTGAGTTGAATTTTGAAATGGTGAGAGATTTGCAGTTTCATTCTTCTGCATATGGATATCTTATTTTCCAAGCATCATTTATGAAAAGGGTGCTTTTTACCCAATGTTTGGTTTTGGTGGCTTTGTTGAAGATTGGTTAGCTATAAATATGTGAATTTATTTCTGGGTTCTCTATTCTGTTCCACTATTTGCTTTGTCTATTTTTATAACAATATCATGATTTTTTAGTTACCATAGTCTTATGTTTTGAAGTCCAGTAGTGTAATGCCTCCAGCTTTGCTCTTTTTGCTCAGGATTACTTGGGTTATTTTGCCTCTTCTTTGGTTTCATAAAAATTTTAGAATTGTTTTTCTATTTCTGTAAAAAATGTCCTTGGTATTTTGATAGGAATTGCATTAAATCTGTATTTTGCTTCGAGCAGTGTTTTCAGCAATATTAATTCTTCTGATCCATGAGTATAGAATGTCTTTGTATTTGTTTACATATTCTTCAATTTCTTTTAACAGTGTTTTGTAGTTTTCTTTGTAGAAATCTGTCACCGTCTTTGTTAAATTTATTCCTAGAGTTTTTTTTCTATTATAAATGCAATAAATGAGATTGCCTTCTTGATTTCTTTTTCTTCTATTTTATTATTGGTGTATAGAAATGCTATTAATTTTTATATGTTGATTTTGTATCTTGTAACTTTACTGAATTTATCAGTTCTAAAGTCTTTTGCTGGAATCTTTTTTTTTTTTTCTAAATATAAAATCATATTATCTGCAAAGAGAG